>NC_133652.1:248315021-248540315 GCF_009905375.1 Apium graveolens
AGGCTCTTTCCTTTTGTTTGAGCAAATCGAAATATTTCTTTTTGTAATCAACTTGCTCAAATTTCTTCTTATCAGAGGATGGTTTTCTGCACTCATTTGCAAAGTGTCCACTTAAGCCACAGTTATAACATTTGAACTTAGATTTGTCCACCATGTTCTTGTTTGACTTAGTGAATTTTGCATTTTTCCTGAATTTCATCTTTGCAAACCTCCTGGACAGAAAAGCCAGATGTTCATCAACATCATCAGAGTCATCTTGACTGGAATTGTCTTCATCCTCAGCTACTTGCTCCTTTCCCTTTCTTGATTCTGATTTGCTTGTGCCAATTTTGAGATTTGGCATTGTCTTTTCCTCATTCCTGGCTTCAATCTTCTCATTGTCAGCTAAGACTGCAACCGATCCTCCTTTTCTCTTTCCCTTTTCCAACAGCTCATCTTGCTCCATCTCAAGTTCATAGGTCTTCAAAATTCCATATAATCTTTCAAGTGTGAAGTCCTTATAATCTTGAGAATTTCTTAGAGAAACAGTCATAGGCTTCCATTCCTTTGGTAGAGACCTCAGAAATTTTAAATTGGAGTCCTTAACTTGGTACACTCTGCCATACAACTTCAATCCATTCAACAGTTTCTGAAATCTGTTGAAGGTATCATTCAATGATTCTCCTTCTTCAAAATGAAAATATTCATACTGTTGAATGAGAAGCTGCATTTTGTTTTCTCTAACTTGCTCAGTACCTTCACAGATAAGTTGTACAGTATCCCAAATTTCCTTAGCAGTTTAGCTGTTAATGACATTGTCAAACATATCTTGATCTAGGCCATTAAACAGAATGTTCATGGCTTTCTTGTCCTTGTGAACCTCTTCAATATCTTCAACAATCCATTCTGCTTTTGGCTTGGGAATAGACTATTCAACATCAACTGTTGCAGTAGCAGCTGTGGCCACCTTATGAGGGATGTGAGGACCATTTTCAATGCAATTGATGTAGCTTTCATCTTGAGAGAGAAGATGTAAATGCATCTTCACTTTCCAGTGATGATAGTTATCTCTTTCCAGGATTGGAATCTTTACACCAATATCCTTCTTACTCATGATGTTAGCAGAATAGATCTTTAAACTCTTTTTATGTTAAGAGCTCGCTCTGATACCAATTGTTATTCCAGTGAACTAACAATGAGATTTACAGAAGGGGGGTTGAATGTAAATCTCAAAACTTTTTCAAGTTTTGAGCAGTTTCTAGGCTATGTGTTTTGATGAACAAGTGTGTGTGAATTGCTTTGAGCTAATGCAGACAGATATATATATTCAAACACAAATGTAAAGAACACAACAGACTTAAAAACTTTTCTGGTGGATTTGTTGTTCCACCAGAGATGTGTTATTTCAGAAAATCTGTGATTCAAAGAATTAAATCACAGCTGCTTCCTAGTACAAACTAGATGATTTTCTCTCTGGATTTTTCTAAACAGCTCTGGAAAATTCACCATCTAATTACTAGATGCTACTTGGTTTATATATCACCAAGTTTACAAGTGAAGACAAAACTGTACAATACAATTAAAAGATTCTTCACATGTTTCTTCTTCATTTCTCTATCCAATGCAATTTAGGTTTAGCTGTGAATCTTTGAATACTTCCTTGTTTGCACCAGAATGGAAATGCTGCATTTTCTTGATTCCTCCTAGAGGCTGCCACATTCCAGTTTATCTCTGTCAACCCATGTGCCTCTGTCAGCTTATGAATTGTCACTATCAACTGCTATTGAACTAAGCATCCGTTGAAGCTTTCATTCGTTGATGCTTTATCCGTTGAAGCTTTATCCATTGATGCATTAGCAGTTGAAGCTTTATCCGTTGAAGCACTCATCCGTTGATGGATGTTATCCGTTGAAGCTTTAGAGACATCCGTTGAAGCTTTGTTTCTCATCCGTTGAAGGTCTTTAATATCAGTTGATACTACTTCACTTATACAAAATTACAAGGCATGAAATATTTACAATTAGCCCTCCTATTTGCATATCCACTAGTAGTCAACATGACTAATAATTTCCCACAACATCTAAGAATTATAACTTAAATACAGAGAATAAAATATGCTACAATACTAAACTTATTTCTAAGTAAAGCTACTCCTTCAACGGATAGCCAGAATGGTCTTATCTGTTGAGGCTACAAACACTAGATTTCTACTTAAGTATTTTGCTTAACTTATCATCAAACTAATACACATATTCCTAACACAATACGAATGATCAACAGTTTGGAGGGAGTAGTGTGACGGTGAGTAGATGCCAAAATAATTCACTGATTATCCTATCCCTCGTCATCATCCGTCTGAGGATGATCCCATCTTTTCATTTTCGCAATTCCATGTTTCTACTAGTGTCTCCCTCAATCATCATTTTAAAGTCACTTACTAACTTGACTTTCGCAAGTATATTTGTCATTCCGGTGTTTTACCTCGAAGATCTTACTCATAATTATTCCAAAAGCATCTGCTAAGCTGATAGGGGCCTACTACACACATTCGTTACTAACTACAAGTGGTCAGTTCCCCTGGGAACAGATCAAAGAGATCTCATAGGGATCTCAATGCAGTCCATAAGTTCGGTGGCATGTGTGTGTAATTGAACATACGTTACTGAATATATTAGAGGTCTACGAGTATATATACGTAGCCTATGACATCATATTTACTGAAAAATTCCGCTCTAGACTCACTGGTCTATCCTTTTCAAAAGGTTCTAAGATCGAACCATCGCTTGCTGGAATCTTACGCCATTTAATTATAGATATGCCATCAATTCTCGACGCTCTTGATCTCTGAGCTAAACCATCATAACCTTACATGTTAAGCACACTAATAATATCATGTAGTTTAGTCATCTTACGATAATATTCTTATATTACATTCAAATCTTCCTTAATAGAAAAATATCCTTAAGGGCATATTGGGCATTATCTCCAGTGAATTCGTGATTAATACGATATTCATATTCTTATTGGTAAAATGACACCTTCAACTAGTTTGGGTCAATAACCCCAACTGTATAATAATAATTAGGCTTCATGGTTCTCACATGTGATGCCCCCTCATGGGCAACCTATAAAGAACTACGAGTAACAAGGCTCGCGTTATCAAAATGAACATATGGTGTTGGTAATATCGTCTTTACTCCAAATTCCCTGGAGACTCAGCTCCGAGTTCTACATCCACATCATTTCCAAATCATATATGATTCTAATTTTTTTCTTCTCATCATTCTGATAATTTCCAGTGGTCTTATTAGTCATACCTTAATACCTCAAATATACGCTTATCATAACCTACACATTGAGGCTACATCCGGTAGTCCAATGATGAACTCTATATGAGCTCTTACGAAATCTCGCATCTAGACAGACTCCTAACACTCTCGTCTCTGAGTACTATAACTTACCATTTCTATAACGCCCTCAAATCCGGGGTCAGGAATCTGGGTCGTCATGCCATCCTTCACTCATGTGTAACCTGTATTGATTCAATAATTCAACAGACCCCAATCTTACGCACAACCACACACACAAGTTATAGCCTTAGAAACGATGTACAGAATGTAATCTTCTTTTATTACACTCAAATGTACTTTACAAGAACTTAAACAATTATTTGTAACCTCTACATGAAGTTACAATAATTACTACTAACATCTTATACCTATCTGGATACTCTGGTCTACCTGAGACAAAGTTGTAAGGGATTCTCCACACGATTTCAAGTGACTAAATCCCGTGCCGGCATACTGGTAATCTGTTGTGTTGTGACATTTAAAAGAAAGCAAAAGTAAGCTATAATGCCCAGCACAATAATGTACAGTATGAAATGATTGTATAATAAACTCAAGTAAAACGTCATATACAATAAATATGTTTATTCAAAAATAGTTTTCCTCGGTGATACACACCTTCTTTCGAAAACAATTCTTTTATGGACTTATTATCTTGCGAATACCTTAATGGTAAACCCAACACCTAGGCTTGGGTTATGGTATTGCATCACAATTCCAATTGGGAGAATAGGACATTCACTGGATCCACCGCATACGATGATCAGTCGTACTACGGAAATAGTAACCTTTTCTACTAGTAGAAGGACGATTCTCTTTTATTATCGGTTATCACCCTGGCCGCATTTGGGCCTTTTCTATGTCCATCCCTCTCAGGTACACACTTCGTGTCTATACCTCTCCAGACACGGTTTTGCGTCCATCCCTCTCAGGTACGCATACTCCACATGTTCATCAGTATATAAGATACATTATGATGTGGTAGTAAATTGGTAGTCTCCCCAGTCCATGAAGTACTGGAGTCTACCCCTCCTTATCCTTGTAAGAATCTCATCATAAATCTGGAACTTGTATTATTCCCCAAGCATATTATTTGTTGATAGTTACACTTTGATTTCTACGTATATATATGTACTTCCAAGAATTTTTGGAGGAAGTATTAAGGATGTGAGTTGACCGTTGTCAACATATTTGTTATATAAGGGGGAGTTTCTTTTGAAACTATAATCAAAAGTATTTAAAATAAGTCGAGATAATATTCTCCGGCGATCTGAAATTATTCGAATGATTTTCCGAAAATCAGAAAGTATTTTGAGTCTGGTTCTATGATTTTTAAATCATAATTAAACCATTTAAATAACTAATGCTTAATAATCAAATATTAATCGTTGAATAATTAAACCTCGAATAATTATACTTTTAAAAGAATATTTGAAATAATATTCCTCAACTAATTTATATTTAAGTAATATAATATTCTTTAATATTTAATCAAGTCTGAAATAAATATTAACTGGAGAATACTTCACGCATAATAAATGAATAGTAAATAGATATTTATTATTCGAATGATAAAGTATAGTTGAGGGAATACGATCTTTGGAAATCGTTTTAATAAAAGTTCGAGGTGTTTAGTATTTTGTAAGTGGACGTTGAGTCCTTTTAAAACATACTACTATGAACTTTTAATCGTCCTATAATATCACCGGGATGATTTCCGGGTTTATATTTTATAAAACAAAACTGACCGACTCTCGGTCTTACGACTTATACATCACGCTCTACTATAACGTTAATATTCTTAATTAAAACACCTCCGGAATACTTCCGGGTTTTCATCAATTTTTACCGACCGATCCTTGGTCTAAATTAAATACGCACCACGCTACTCGCTAGCGTTAATGTTCTCAAATATAAACTTCTCCGGGATTACTTCCGGGTTTTTATAACTTACTCCGACCGACTCTCAGTCTAAATATAATATTTCAACTCGGTATGAACATATACCAAAAATTATTAATAATTGAGCAATATAATATATCTCAATTTCGTAAAATGGTTTAAAGCAATCTCATGCATATATCACAGTTTGTAAAATATTCACAACACAGCAGTTCTCAAAAGGTAGAGTTTGAAACTTGCCTGGAGTCCAAGACACGTTTCCCGACTTCTTCTCGTTCCAGGTTTTCTAATCAACAAACATCATAATCTTAATCAGTATTCCTAATCTAATCACCAACTTATATTTCTAATAAGTTCAAGACTTCATAATTTTCAATATTCGACCAACTCGAAATAAGTATTAAACCTTGGTCGAAACGGACGGTCAAAGTAGTCTTCTAGAGTTGACTTTACTGAATGTTACTATTACGCTACTTACATTCTATCATTTTTAATAAATCGTAAAATTAATATTTTAATACGAAACCACCTTGAAGAGCTTCTTGAGTGCTTTTAATATTTATCCTAATAGTTTCATTTTGATAAAATGAATTTAATTAGGTGAAAAGCATTTCAAAAGTTTGGTCAACTACAGAGTTTTACTATTCAAACCGCTTTCACTAAAACATTGATATCTCCCAAACCGTTAACTCAATTGATGCACCGTTTTCGCGTGCGCGATCTAGACAAAATTTAGAATACATAAGTTAAAAATAGTGTTCTGATAACAGGGGTGAAAATCCTGAAGTGGCAGTTTCCTAACAGGGGTTGTTTTTGACATTCGTACTCCGCGCGACCTCGGCTCCGACATTTTTATAAAATTGAAACATCAACATTTTTACTTGAAATTTTTATGGAAGCTAATAAACTCTATTTCTTACTCTCTTCAAGAATTTCATGATTTTAAAATATTTTTAAGTCGATTATTTATATTTACAAAATTCGTAATTCGTAGCAGTTTTTGTCGCGTAAATCACTTTTAGTAAATCGGCCATAACCTTTGATCCGTAAATCGGAATCAAGCGATTCAAGCGCCTAAACGATCCTTATAACATTTTCTATTATAATCAAGGGTTATTTTTCAAGAAACTACAGTTTAAATCTTTGGGACTTTCTGCAGAAACTTAAAGTTACGTTTTGTTTGTTTTAGCGAGATTACGGTTACGATCGGAGTTTCATTTATGCCTTAAATCTTTATACTACCACCAACAATCAACATATCATAATCACCACACTAACTCCTCTCAAGAACATCATGTTCTTGAGGCAACAAAAATCAACCTTAAATCTACTTAGCTAAACATCAAGATTACAACAATACTTCCACCAAAACTAGGTTTAAAACTAAGTTTTAAAAGGATCTTGAACTTAAATCTTAAATAAGGTTGGGTCAAAGATTTATACCTATCTTGAGAGTTTGATATGTGTTCTTGATGATGGTGACGTCTTGGGAGTGCTTAGTATGGTTTTTGGAACCTAAAACAACCATTAAAATCAAGAAACAAAATAAAAGTTACTATTCATACTATTCACTATCATCTTTCTAGATTTTATTTCACCCATCAAACCTTGATAAAAAGAGCTCAAAGATTTATCTTACCTTAGTTTGGTTGGTATGAATCTTGAGAATTAATGGGAGGATTAATCCATGGCTAGAGCTTGATGATTTGATTTTGATTTCCTTGTTTATTTTGAAAAAGCCGAATGAAGAAGATGAAGTGGGGGGAGATAGTTTTTGTGTTACTTCTTGGGAGCTTCTTGAAATAATGTGGTGATATCTTGTAGTTGATTTTTATTCCTTAGTATATATCCTAGGATTTTATTCTTTGTTGCCAATCTTGGAGACAAAACTAGCTAGCCTTGGTAGTTTATAAGCTAAGCTACTTGTTTTAGCTCTTTAGCTTACTATTTGCTAGCCCTTAGTTGATCATCCTATCCTTAGCTGACTATTTGCTAAAGTAACCATGGTTACTTTTCTTCCATGGTTAGTTAGTGCGTTACGTTTATTTAATCGTTTACGCGTTCGCTCGGTCGCTTAAATGTTTTGTAATAATTTCTCGTAAACGGTTCGCGACGTAAATTATTTTGTATTTATTCCTTATATTTTGAATTATCATACTTGGATATAAATCCGTAAGATTTTAAATTCGTGAATATATTGTGATTCTCGTAATCCTCGATGATTCGTAAATATGGTCATTTTTCAAAGTTCATTTTCTTCGAAAACTAATAGCGTTTACATACACTCATTTGGCACGTATAATCATAACATCAACTCCGAAACTCATTTTCTCATGCACTACATAGTGTGATCATGGGGTCGTAACGGATTTACTATGGAATTCTTTAGTTAGTTGTTTAATACCTTAGTGTGTGATGATTGTATGATATCTAGTATTGGTTGTGCTTATTCGTCTTATGTGCGTCGCGAACATATAAGATAGGGTGTTAATCTCTTGTGAAGCGACAGTGGATCTTGAGATTTAGAACTTGCCATGCTAGCATAGGTTCATGTATGTGTATGCATGATTAGTGGGTAAATCTAACCGTTTTACTTTCCCTATATAGTCATAAGGAATAACTTGTACTTAAATTGTTATGTTGTCAAATTCTGTAGACATATAGAGTCTCAACATAATTGATGCCTATGCAACTTCTATCTTAATTGTGGATGTTTGGTAGAATGGTATTAGTACAATGAAAGTTGGCTTTTATCAGTTTCATGTTGTTCGATTAATGTCATCACTGTTACATACTAAGGGTAATAATAATGACTATTGAAGGAAGTAGTAATGAAGTTGTGATCTCATGTGTTTTTAATATTGTTAATTCAAGTATCAATTAAGTGTTTAATTCTCGTAGTTAATTCTAGTTAATAATTAGTTAATCAAATATACGTGTTATTGTCTTGACATTGAGAAGTAATCATGCATTGGTGAGTGAGAGTTAATTGAACATAATTAGTCTGAGTCTCTGTGGGAACGAACTAGAAAGTATTCTATATTACTTGCGAACGCATATACTTGCGTGTATTATTAGCGCGTGTTTTCCGCCCTAACAAGTTTTTGGCGCCGCTGCCGGGGACTCGGCGTATTTGTTTAGTTTATGTACTTATTATCAGTGGTCATTAGGACTCATTGATTAATACTTGTTACCTATTATTTCCGGTTGTGTTTCATGTACTTTAACGAGCGTTTATGCAAACATGTTCTCGTACTCGCAAGAGGACTTTAGATACAGCTGAGGAGACAGACTAAGTTCTTGGTATTCCGGAGAAGATAGATTTTGAAGATTCGGATACAGAAAGTGAGCAGAAAGAACCAGTAATCATGGGTAATCGTATAGTTCCGGCAGATCCAGCTCTTATGGACTTTTCTCGGCCTAAAATTGATGACATTCAGTCAAGCATCCTTCATCCGGCTATCCAGGCTAACACTTTTGAAATCAAGTCGGGCACTATTCAGATGGTGCAGAATTCTGTTTCTTTTGGAGGTGCTGCTACTGAAGACCCCAACATGCACATCAGGAATTTTGTCAAGATCTGTAGTACTTTCAAATATAATGGTGTGACTGCTGAGGCTATCAAACTGAGTCTTTTCCCATTCTCTCTGAGGGATAAAGCTAAGGACTGGTTATATTCTGAATCAGCTGGGTCCATCACTACTTGGCAAGATCTTGCGCAAAAGTTTCTGGTAAAGTTCTATCCAATGGAGAAAACCGCGGCTATAAGGAGTGCTACAAGGAGATGTTGAGAAAGTGTCCACATCATGATATGCCGGATTGGATGGTGATCACTGGTTTCCATAATGGTTTGGGGGCCCAATCTCGGCCCATGCTCGATGCAGCAGCTGGAGGCGCCTTGTAGGCCAAAAGCTATACTGAGGCTTATAATCTTATTGAAACTATTTCTGCAAATGAGCATCAAAACCCAACTCAAAGGATGATGCCTAGGAAGGTAGCAGGTATTCTGGAAGTTGATGGAGCTACAGCTATTGCAACGCTGTCTATGAAGGTCGATTCTTTAGCCACCTATGGAGTCAATCAGATAACCATGGTCTGTGAGCTTTGTACAGGTTCTCATGCTACGGATTAGTGTTCTCTTGTAAATGAATCTGTTCAGTAAGTGAACAATTATCAACGACTGTAACAGCATGTGCCAGCTACTTATCATCCTAACAACAGAAATCATCCAAATTTCAGCTGGAGCAATAATCAGAATGCTATTCAACAACCATATCAGCAAGGCGTAAGTAAACAGTTTAATCCACCTGGATTCCAGCAACCACAACATTATGCTCAAAGGCAATCATATCCTCAACAAGGAGGTGTTGTTCCACCTTCTAGTGCTGATTTCGAGGAACTCAAGCTGTTGTGCAAAAGTCAGGCTGTTTCTATCAAGACCTTGGAGAATCAAATCGGTCAAATAGCCAATGCAGTGCTCAATCGTCAACCTGGCATACTTCCCAGTGATACTGAAGTGCCAGGCAGAAAGGAATCTAAAGATCAATCCAAGGCTATTACCTTAAGGTCTGGAAAAGTTACTGATGCTGAAAAAGTAAAAGACGGAGAAGCTGAAGTTGGTGATGAAGAAGCTAAGCAAAAGGAGAAAGCGGCGGAACTAAGGAAGACTACTGTTGAACACACTCTGCCTGAGGGTAATACATGGGAGAAACATCTCTATCCTCCACCACCTTTCCCTAAGAGATTGCAACAACAAAAGCTAGATAAGCAGTTCGGTAAGTTTCAGGAGGTGTTCAAGAAACTTCACATCAATATACCTTTCGCTGAGGCTCTGGAGGAAATGCCTAGTTATGCGAAATTTATGAAGAGTATTCTTTCAAGGAAGGTGAATCTGGATGACCTTGAGACCGTTGCTCTAACGGAAGAGTGCAGTGCTGTGCTGCAATAAAAATTACCTCCAAAGTTTAAAGATCCAGGTAGATTCACCATTTCTTGCACCATCGGCAAGTTGTCTTTTGACAAATGCCTGTGTGATTTGGGAGCAAACATCAATCTGATGCTGTTGTCTATCTTCAAAAGTTGAATTTACCTGATCCAAAGCCCACCTACATGTCTCTACAATTGGCTGATCATTCTATTACATACCCACGAGGCATAGTGGAGGATGTGCAAGTAAAGGTGGATAAGCTCTTCTTTCCTTCAGACTTTGTTATTCTGGATTTCGAAGAAGATAAGAAGATTCCCATAATATTGGGGAGACCTTTCTTGGCTTCAGGCCATACCTTGATAGATGTGTAGAAAGGAGAACTTACTATGAGGGTGCAGGATCAGGATGTGACATTCAACGTGTTCAAAGCGATGAAATTCCCTATAGAAGACGAGGAGTGCTTAAAGGTGGATTTGATTGATTCTGCGGTCACTTCGGAACTTGATCATATGCTAATGTCTGATGCATTAGAAAAAGCCTTAGTGGGGGAGTTTGACAGTGATGATGAGGATGGCAATGAGCAACTACAATATCTAAATGTTTCTCCTTGGAGGCGAAAGCTAGACATGCCATTTAAATCTCTTGGTACTTCTAACCTCAAAAATGTTGAAGGAAGGCTCAAACCATCTATTGAGGAAGCACCTACTTTGGAGCTTAAAGCATTGCCTGAACACTTGATGTGTGCTTTTTTAGGTGATGCATCTACCTTACCTGTTATTATTGCATCTGACCTTTCAGGTTGTGAGGAGGACAAGCTCTTGAGGATCTTGAGAGAATTCAAATCGGCTATCGGATGGACTATAGCAGACATAAAGGGGATCAGCCCCTCGTATTGTATGCATAAAATTCTGCTAGAGGAAGGTAGTAAGCCAACAGTTGAGCAACATCAAAGACTTAATCCTATCAAGAAAGAAGTGGTGAAGAAAGAAATTCTGAAATGGCTGGATGCAGGAATTATTTATTCTATTTTCGATAGTTCTTGGGTGAGCCCCGTGCAATGTGTACCTAAGAAAGGAGGCATTACTGTGGTAGCGAATGAGAAGAACGAGCTCATCCCCACTCGAACAGTCACGGGATGGAGGGTATGCATGGACTACAAAAAGTTGAACAAGGCCACGAGGAAGGATCACTTCTCTCTTCCATTTATTGATCAGATGCTTGACAGGTTGGCCGGTCATGAGTATTATTGTCTTCTGGATGGCTATTCGGGGTATAATCAGATATGTATTGCACCAGAGGATCAAGGAAAGATTACCTTCACTTGTCCATTTGGCACGTTTGCTTTTCGCAGAGTTTTGTTTGGCTTATGTGGTGCACCTACCACTTTTCAGAGATGTATGATGGCTATATTCTTTGATATGATTGGAAATAATGTCGAAGTGTTCATGGACGACTTCTCCGTCTTTGGACATTCGTATGATGAATGTTTGAACAATCTTCGTGCGGTGCTCAAAAGGTGTGTGGAAACTAATTTGGTGCTCAATTGCGAAAAATGTCACTTTATGGTGCGTGAAGGCATTATTCTTGGGCATAAGGTATCTAGCAAGGGTCTCGAGGTGGACAAAGCCAAGGTGGGAGTCATTAAAAATCTTCCACCACCTATTTTTCTGTGAAAGGAATCTGTAGTTTTCTTGGTCATGCGGGTTTTTATTGGCGTTTCATCAAGGACTTCTCGAATATATCAAAGTCGTTGTGCAACTTGCTCGAGAAGGATGTGACTTTCAAATTCGATGATGAATGCTTGACGGCATTCGAGACTCTCAAGAAGAGTTTGATAACTGCACCAGTTATTATGGCACCTGATTGGACAGAACCTTTTGAGATGATGTGTGATGCGAGTGATTATGCGGTGGGCGCAGTTCTTGGGCAGCGCAAGAATAATCTATTTCATGTGGTCTACTATGCTAGTAAGACTTTAAATGGAGCTCAAATGAACTACACCACCACTGAGAAGGAGCTCTTGGCTATAGTCTTTAGTTTCAAAAAATTTCGATCTTATTTGCTTGGGACAAAGGTGACAGTGTTCACTGATCATGTGGCCATTCGCTATTTGATATCCAAGAAGGATTCGAAGCCTAGACTTATTCGTTGGGTGCTCTTGCTATAGGAATTTGAGTTAGAAATCAAGGATCGAAAAGGTATTGAGAATCAAGTAGTTGACCATCTCTCTAGATTGGAGATTCCTGATTCTACTTCACATGATAAGACATTGATCAATGAATCTTTTCCCGATGAGCAGTTGTTCGCAGTTCAGGGTGAAGAGACATGGTTCGCAGATATTGTGAACTATCTTGTCAGCAATATAATGCCTACTAATATGAATACAGCTCAAAAGAAGAAGTTTCTGCATGAGGTGAAGTGGTATATGTGGGATGAACCGTATTTGTTTAGACAAGGAGCTGACCAGATCATAAGGAGATGTATCCCATTCTGTGAGACGGAGGGGATATTACGAGACTTCTACTCCACAGTTTATGGTGGACATTATGATGATGAGAAGACGGCAGCTCGTATTCTGCAAGCAGGTTTTTTCTGGCCTACTTTGTTTAAGGATGCTCATCAGTTCGTTTTAAGGTGTGATCGTTGCCAAAGAGTGGGGAATCTTACGAGGAAGGATGAGATGCCGTTAAATGTGATGCTTGAAGTCGAGGTCTTTGATGTTTGGGGAATCGATTTCATGGGACCATTTGTCTCATCCTGCAATAATCAGTACATCTTGCTGGCAGTCGATTATGTCTAAAAATGGGTAGAAGTCAAGGCTCTACCAATGAATGATGCAAAGGTAGTGTTGAATTTTCTTCATAAGCAGATTTTCACAAGGTTTGGAACGCCATGAGTAATCATAAGTGATGAGGGGTCGCATTTTTGCAACCGTAAGTTCACTTCTATGATGCAGTGCTACAATGTGAATCATCGTGTTGCTACTGCCTATCATCCGCAAATGAATGGTCAAGCGGAAGTGTCTAATAGAGAGATCAAGCGCATTTTAGAGAAGGTTGGTTGTCCGTCAAGGAAGGATTGGTCTTTAAAGCTCGATGAAGCTGTTTGGGCTTACAGAACAGCATACAAGACTCCACTTGGGATGTCCCCATTTCAACTTGTTTATGGTAAGGGATGTCATTTACCAGCGGAGCTTGAGCATAAGGCTTATTGGGCGTTGAAGAAGTTGAACCTTGATCTAGATGCAGCTGGAAAGAAGCAAATGCTTCAGTTAAATGAACTTGATGAATTTCGACTACAAGCGTACGAGAACAACAAAATGTATAAGGAAAAAGTGAAAAGGTGGCACGACAGGAAGCTAAATCCTAAGTCATTCGTGCCGGGACAGCAAGTTCTTTTATTCAACTCTCGTCTCCGACTTTTTCCTGGAAAGTTGAAATCAAGGTGGTCTGGACCTTTTATTGTCAAAACTGTGTTTCCACATGGAGCGGTGAAGATTTTTGAGAATAATCCGGTCCAAGCATTCAAGGTTAATGGTCAGCGTTTAAATCACTACTATGGGGACACAGCAAACCGGGAAGTGGTTAGTGTCATTTTATTGTCAACTTGAGGGAAGTACCCTACGTCAAGCTAATGACGAAAAATAAGCGCTTCTTGGGAGGCAACCCAAGATTTGTGACTATAGGAACCCTTAGAAGTTAGTAACCTATCCAAAACCATAAAAAAATATAAAAAACCAGGCCAAGAATATTTTTTTCCAGAAGGTCCCTGAGCGCCCGCTCAGCTTTGCTGAGCGACCTGCTGAGCGGGCGCTCAGGGCCCGACTACCTGAAATTTTTTTTAAGCTTAATAAAAATCCAACAAAAATCAGAAAATATAAAAATACAAACACAAACCCACTACCCACGAATTCTTTTCCCATAAACCCACATTTTTAAACCTCAACCCCACTCCCAATCAAATTTTAACCCTAATATTTACCCTATATATACATACAACTATTCCATATACTCCCCCATACACTTTCAAACCTTAAACTCTCTCTCATATTCAAAAAACACAAATCTTAAGCACTTTTTCTCAGTTATAATGGCACCCAAGAGATCCAGGACGATTGATAGCAGCAGCACTGTTCCTACTGCTGATTCTTCGAGGGGTACTGCTGCGAGACCTCGTTTGTTTGATAGGGCTGCTGAGGAGGAGTATACTAGGCTTCTGGGTAAGCCGATTTTGAAGGAGAGGGGATTCTTACCATCGGGGAGGGATGGTGAGTTGTTGCCAATAACCGATTTTAACTTGGATTTGATTTGTGTTACTCTCTGTAGGCCGGACACGGTTTGGACGTTCAAGACTGGGACTAACGAGTATCGTCATTTTCTGGCAATTGCGATGAATAGGTATGCCCGTGCATGGAATGCCTTTATTTGTGCTAATATTCTGCCTACTTCACATGCACATGAGGTTACAGTTGAGCGAGCACAGTTGTTATGGGGTATTTTGAATGAGGAGTACTATGTGGACCTTGGTGAGTTCATCTACCAAGGAATTCTGAAGTTTTTGAGGGGAGCGAAGCACATGAACATCCCTTATACATCTACGGTTACAAAGCTTTGCCGAGTAGTGGGAGTTCAGTGGCCTTCTCACGAGCAGTTGTAGATGCCGGCCGCTCCTATTGATTCCGGGACTCTGAATGCGATGCAGGAGTGGACTGGTGGAGAGCCCGAGGAGCATGGGCTAGGTTATCGTCTTCCAGGAGGGCGTCCAGCAGCTGGTGCTACCATGGCGAGACCGGGGCATGATGAGGCAGGCTCTTCTAGAGCTCAGGAGGGTGCTGGGATGGCTGATGCCCAGTATAGGAGGCTGTCGAGGAGGATGGATGCCATGTATGAGATGTAAAGCAGGTTTGCTCAGGAGCTCACCCTTGCACTTGGGACTGCTTTTAGAGGCCTTGGAGCTGACATCCGATGGCCCATTTTTGGTGAGGACTCTGCGTATCCGCCTCCTGATACTCCACCCTCTGAGGGTGATGATGATTTCTCCGAGTAGGTATACCCTGTGTTCCTTTCTACTACCTTCACTGGGGACAGTGAAAATTTTAAGTTTGGGGTGGTAGTTAAGGAATATTTTGTGTGTGTGTCATATAGTTGCATATTCATGATAGTTTAGTTCATATAATTGCATATTTTTGTCATATAGTTTTTTTTGTTTTTTTATAGCTTTATTTATTATGTCGTTTAGCTCATGCATATACCATGATCTCTTTTGCGTTCCTTTACCAATTGATTTGTGATGTTGATGCGAGTGTAGTGATAACGTTAAAGTGATGTTGAGTCTTGTAGGTTGACGTGCATGCTAGAAACACTTGTAATTTCACTAAGTCTTAGAGAATGCTTAAGGATTAGATTGTTGTCATGGTTTGATGGTTTTCAAGGTTAATCTATTGATTATGCTTAGAATTTATAATAGGTTCTTAGTGATATAAGGCATGAAAAGAAAAATTGGAGTAAAAAAATTGGAATTCATTGCTAAGTGTGGCTAGGCGTCAAATGGCTGGTAGTCGGCTCGTATTTTTATGCGAGTAGTCTAGGGTTGAGCAAGATGGAGCGAAACGCACTTGCTCAGAAATTTAGAGAACAAAATAGAAAAAAAAGAAAAAAATAAAGAAAAAAATAAAGAGTTAATGCATAATTGATCATGAGTGGGCTCTTTGGTATTCGAGTTATTAAGTTCTTAGGGGATTTTATGCCTAGTGACCTAAGGCTTTTATAGTCTGGGATCCGCTAACCTAACATTCGCTAAATGGATGTCATTGCATAAGTCTTTTGTGGACCTCACTCATTGTACGGTCAAATAAGCATTATTGTTGTGTTAAATAATAAGCATGATTCCGTAATAAGCTCCAGTAATCTTGAAGTGTTATAAGTCATTTTGTGCCTAAAATTTATTCTTCGTATAATCATGTGATTGCCTTGAGAATAGTCGAGTTATGATAATTGATCTAGTTTCGAAGCATATCTGTTAAGCATTAGCACACACCACGTTTCTGGTTGTACGTTAGTTTGCATGATTTGATTGATCTTTATTCGCCTAATTGCATTTGTTGAGATATCGTAAGTTGGTTGGTTTGGTCGTAGTGAGGGGGATCGATGCATCTCATATAGATTGCATTTATGCATGTTTTTATTTTGTTTTTGAGTCTGTGACGCTTGAGGACAAGCATCGATTTAAGTTTGGGGGTGTGATAAGTGGCATTTTATACCACTTAGAACGTCCTATAATGGCTTCAATTGATGTCTTGAAATCAAGTATTTTGTTTATTTGATGCGTTTTTCTAGTATTTGTGCATTTCAGGGTATTACTTGCATTTATGGAGAGATTTCGTCAAGAATAAGCCTTAGTGTATGCTTGACATTGCAAGTGGGAAGTTAGGAGCAGAATGCAGCGAAAAACGGGAGCAAAAACAGAGTATTTTCCAGAAGGGGTCTGACCGCCCGCTCAGCTCTGCTGAGCGACCGCTCAGGAAACTGAGCGCCTGCTCAGGATTGCTGAGTGGCCGCTCAGGGACGTAAATTAAAATATTTATTTTTAGACTCCTAATTATGTTGAACTTCCAACTTATAAGATAGCTGGGTTTTGTGGGGCTTCTATATAAGTAGTTTTCAGAGACATTTCACGTGTGTTGAATCGTAGTATCAAGCGAGGAGCAAGGAGATAAGGAAGAAGACCGTTTTAGCACATCGCAACGAAGAGGAAGCATATCTTCTTGTGATTCTTTATTTCGTTGTAACAGTGGATGCTAGTTTTCTTTACTTTGAATCTATTTACTCTGTTGACGTACTCTGGTTTAATATAAGTAGTTTATTTAGTTATTCTCGTATGTTATTATCATGTTTTCATATGAATCCATGGTGACGATGAGTTCAATCATGGGTTAATCGTGATCATGGGGTCGTAACGGATTTACTATGGAATTCTTTAGTTAGTTGTTTAATATCTTAGTGTGTGATGATTGTATGATATCTAGTATTGGTTGTGCTTATTCGTCTTATGTGCGTCGCGAATATATAAGATAGGGTGTTAATCTCTTGTGAAGCGACGGTGGATCTTGATATTTAGAACTTGCCATGCTAGTATTGGTTCATGTATGTGTATGCATGATTAGTGGGTAACTCTAACCATTTTACTTGCCTTGTGTAATCATAAGGAATAACTTGTGCTTAAATCGTTATGTTGTCAAATTCTGTAGACATATAGGGTCTCAACATAATTGATGCCTATTCAACTTCTATCTTAATTGTGGATGTTTGGTAGAATGGTATTAGTACAATGAAAGTTGGCTTTTATCAATTTCGTGTTGTTTGATTAATGTCATCATTGTTACATGCTAAGGGTAATAATAATGACTATTGAAGGAAGTAGTAATGAAGTTGTGATCTCATGTGTGTTTAATATTGTTAATTCAAGTGTCAATTAAGTGTTTAATTCTCGTAGTTAATTCTAGTTAATAATTAGTTAATCAAATCTACGTGTTATTGTCTTGACATTGAGAAGTAATCTTACATTGGTGAGTGAGAGTTAATTGAACATAATTAGTTTGAGTCTCTGTGGGAACGAACTAGAAAGTATTCTATATTACTTGCGAACGCGTATACTTGCGTGTATTATTAGCGCGTGTTTTCCGCCCTAACACAATTGCACTTGTGTTATCACAGAAAATGGTAATTCTGTCCACTTGTAGATCATAGTCCAACAATTGGTTTTTCATCCACAAAATCTGTGCACAGCAACTACCAGTAGCAATATATTCAGCTTCAACTGTAGAAGTAGAAACTGAATTTTGTTTTTCCCTAAACCAGGACACAAGCTTGTTTCCTAGAAATTGACAAGTTCATGTTGTGCTTTTTCTGTCTATTCTACAACCTGCATTATTTGTATTTTAATAACCAGTTAGATCAAAATCAGAATCTCTAGTGTACCAAATGCCAAGTTTTGGTGTTTCCTTGAGATATCTGAAAATTCTCTTAATAGCTACTAAGTGATATTCTCTAAGATCAGCCTGAAATCTAGCACAAAGACAGGTAGCAAACATTATATCTAGCCTACTAGTTGTTAAGTATAGAAGTGAGCCAACCATGCCCCTATAGCTTGAAATATCCACAGACTTTTCAGTAGTGTTTAATTCAAGTTTAGTTGCAGTGGCCATGGGAGTTTTTGCAGCTGTGCAATCCATTAGATCAAACTTCTTTAAAAGATCATAAATATATTTAGTTTGACTAGTGAATATTTCATCACTAACTTGCTTAACTTGTAAACCAAGAAAGTAAGTTAGTTCTCCTATCATACTCATTTCATACTTACTTTGCATTAATTTGGCAAACTTTTTGCAAAGTTTTTCATCTGTAGAGCCAAATATAATATCATCTACATAAATTTGAACACGTATACTAAAGCCATTGACATTTCTTAAGAATAAAGTTTTATCAACAGTACCTCTTGTGAAGTGATTTTCCAAAAGAAACTTTGATAAAGTGTCATACCAGGCTCTAGGTGCTTGCTTCAATCCATAAAGTGCTTTTAAAAGATAGTAGACATATTCTGGAAAATTTGGATCTTCAAAACTAGGAGGTTGACTGACATAGACTTCCTCCTCCAAATCTCCATTCAGAAAGGCACTTTCGACATCTATTTGATAGACCTTGAAATTGGCATGAGCTGCATAGGCTAAGAAAATTCTGATGGCTTTAAGTCTTGCAACAGGAGCAAAAGTTTCATCAAAATCTATTCCTTCTTGTTGACAGTAGCCCTTAGCAACCAATCTAGCTTTGTTCCTGACCACTATGCCATTTTATCCATCTTGTTGTTTCTGAATACCCACTTGGTGTCAATTGGATTCTTTCCTTTAAGTTTGGGTACCAGCTTCCATACCTTATTCCTTTCAAATTGGTTTAGCTCCTCCTGCATAGCTAAAATCCAATCAGGATCCAACAAAGCTTCTTCTACCTTCTTTGGTTCTTCCTTAGAAAGGAAGCTGTTATATAGACATTCTTCTTTAGTTGTTTTCCTTGTTTGAGCTCTAGAAGATGCATCACCAATGATGAGCTCAAAAGGGTGATCTTTAGTCCATTTTCTTTGTTGAGGTAGATTAGCTCTAGATAAAGAGGCATCATTGTTGTCTTGATGTGTGACTGGGTTTTGATTATGAGAAACTCCCCCATAATTTGTGAATCTTTGATTTGAGAAAGGGGTACTTTCTGTAGGTGATCTATTCTGACTCTCAGCTTCTCTCACTGTTCTGACGGATGATGCACTTTGTATCTCAACGGATGAAGCTGATTGTCTCCCGACGGATAAGGCAGATTGTCTCCCGACGGATGAAGCATTTTGTAACTCGACAGATGTTGAATTATGTGCTTTATTAGTTGTAGATTTTTCTGCATTATCCTTAGCCAATGTCTCTTGATCACTTTCATCAACACTGTCATCACTAACCATCTCCACATTATCAAACTTGAGGCTTTCATGAAAATCTCCATCTTGTAGTCCTTCAATCTTTTTATCATCAAACACGACATGTACTGATTCCATAACAATGTTGGTTCTTAGATTGTAGACTCTATATGCTTTTCCCACAGCATATCCAACAAAAATTCCTTCATCTACTTTAACATCAAACTTTCCATGTTGATCAATTTGATTCCTTAAGATATAACATTTGCAGCCAAAGACATGAAGAAAATTTAGAGTTGGCTTCCTATTCTTGAATAATTTGTAGGATTTCATGCACTTTGCTTGATTAACCAAAGAGATATTCTGAGTGTAGCGGACAATATTCACGGATTCAGCCCAAAAATATGTTGGTAACTTTGATTCTTCAAGCATTGTCCTTGCAGCTTCAATAAGAGATGTGTTCTTCCTTTCCACTTCTCCATTTTGTTGTGGAGTTCTTGCTGCAGAAAACTCATGCATAATCCCATTCTCTTCATAAAATGATCTCATCACAGAATTCTTGAACTCAGTTCCATTATCACTCTTGATTCTTTTTACTTTAAAGTCAGGATGATTGTTGACTTGCCTTATGTGATTAATGATGATTTCACTAGCTTCATCTCTGGACTTTAGAAAATATGTCCAAGAGAACTTTGAGAAATCATCCACAATTACTAGGCAAAATCTTTTTCTTGAGATGGACAATATATTGACTAGTCCAAATAAATCCATATGCAACAGTTACAAAGGTTCTTCAATTGTTGAATCAAGCTTCCTTCTGAATGATGTTTTGATCTGCTTTCCTTTCTGGAAGGCATCACACAATCCATCTTTAGTAAACTCCACTTGAGGAATACCTCTAACCAGTTCTTTCTTGACAAGTTCATTCATGGTCTTGAAGTTTAGATGTGACAGCTTCTTGTGCCATTACCAACTTTCATCTTGACTTGCTTTACTGAGAAGACAAGTTACTGATTCTGCATTTGATGAGTTAAAATCAACTAAGTACATATTTTCTTTTCTCACTCCAGTGAGAACCACTTTGTTGCTCTTTTTATTTGTCACAACACAGGCTTCTGAATTGAAAGTAACTGAGTTGCCTTTATCACAAAGATGGCTGATACTCAACAAATTATGTTTGAGACCATCCACTAGGGCAGCCTCTTCAATGATGACATTATTTTTTGAAATCAAGCCATATCCCACAGTATAACCTTTGCTATCATCTCCAAAAGTAATATTTGGGCCAACTTTTTCCTTGAACTCAGTGAGCAGGGTAGAATCTCCAGTCATGTGCCTTGAGCAACCACTATCCAGATACCAAAGATTCTTTCTTTTTCCCTGCACACATCAAAATCAAATCAAGTTGATTTTGGTACCCAAGTTTCCTTGGGTCCTGCCTTGTTAGCTTTTTTCTTTGGTTTCTTAGGTTTGATCTCATTTGACTTGGGAATTTTTGATTCATCCGTAGTCATTTGAGTTGGACCTTTGAAACCAGTCATTAGAACAGAATTATCATGCACATTTTGATTAACAAGAAAATGCATGTTATTTGTAAACATGTTATTCCAGTAAGACATGCTAAGTGGCATTTGAGGCATATTAAATATAGCATAATAAGGATTAGGTGCAAATGGCATATTAGCAAATTGTGCATTCATATTCTGAGTAGACATAGAATTCATAGGCATGGTAGTCATGTTGGGAAAAGAAGAGGGTGTAGACATGTGAGTAGGCATAGCAAGTTTGTAATTAACAGACAAGTGATTAACACTACCACACTTAACACATATTTTTCTTGGTGCATATTTATCAGGTGTGTAGTTGTTATGTTTGTTAATTCCTACTTTCTCATTATTATTATTTTTCTTTTTAGTTTATGTTTTAACCTCAATCTTTTCTAATCTGTCATTCAATTGCTTGAGAGACAAATGACCAACATTTACTTTCTTTTCTTTTCTGGCCTGACTTGATTTTCCTGGAATAAAATTCTTAGAAACTGATCCATATTTATCATTCAACTTAGCCAGCTTAGTTTTGCTAAATGGTTTACTCACAGCCGACGAATGTGGCTCCTTGTCACTCGACGGATAATCCTTTTGATTATCCGACGGATGATTTTCATCATTCGTCGAGTCCACATCTGTAAATAATCCTTCAACCAAATTGGACTCAAGCTTCTCTTTACTCCTCTTCCAGGATGCATCACAAAAGGACTCAATACCTTGAACTTTAGTGATTTGAGCATGAACATCTCTAGATGATTTCCATGCCTTAATCACTTCTTGTTCTCGTTCAAGCTGCTTCTTTAAAATCTCTTCTTTCTTTAAGGACTCAGTTAATTCATCCTTAGCAATCTTACACTCAATTCTCAATTTCTCAAATTCAATAAGCTGAGACTCTAACACATTATTCCTCTCACTTAAAAATAAATTGTTTTCTTTAATTTTAGCATTTTCCTTAGTGAGGGACTTAAGTGTAACACGCAGGTGATATAATTTTGTGGACATGTCATTTATTGCATCATTACACTCAGCTTTAGATAAATGTGCTAGGTTAGTGTCGATTACCTGATTGCTTGAAGAACTTGTTTCTGTTTCATCAGATTTGGCCATTAGGGCTAGATTGACATAACTTGTTTCTTCATCTTCATCCAATCCATTTACAGCCCAATCATTATCCTGTGTGATGAAAGCCCTTTCCTTTTGTTTGAACAACTCAAAGTATTTATGTTTATAATCAACAGGCTCAAACTTCTTTTTGCTGGAATCAGACTTTCTACATTCACTGGCAAAATGACCCGCCAAGCCACATTTGAAACACTTGAATTTTGACTTATCAACCATGTTTATGTTTGGCTTAGCTGCTCCAAATTTTTTCTTGAATTTGAGCTTGGAAAATCTTCTGGATAAGAATGCTAGATGTTCATCAATATCATCTATGTCATCTTGGTTCAATTGATCTTCATTTTCAGCTACCAACCCTTTACCCTTGCTTTCACATACCATTGATGTAGACTCAACAGCTTCTACCTTCATCTCTTTCTCCTTCTCTAACTCAGCAACCAGTTCTATGGACCCTCATTTATTCCTTCCTTTCTCCCTCCTTTCATCTTACTCTATTTCAAGCTCAAGCTCATTGGTTTTCAGGATGCCATACAGTCTCTCCAAGGTGAACTCCTTGTAATCCTGTGAATTTCTCAATGAGACTGTCATTGGCTTCCACTCCTTTGGAAGAGATCTGAGGAACTTGAGATTAGAGTCTTTTGTTTGATAGACTCTTCCATACAACTTTAGAGCATTTAGTAGCTTTTGAAATCTACTAAATATATCAGTAAGAGACTCACCATCTTCACAGTGGAAATGCTCATATTGTTGAATCAGTAGATGCATCTTGTTCTCCCTAACTTGCTCAGTACCATCACAAATAATCTGAATTGTGTCCCAAACCATTTTGGCTATTTTACAGTTAATGATGTTATCAAACATATCACTATCAATTCCATTGAACAGTATATTCATGGCCTTCTTATCCTTACTGACTTGCTCAATATCAGGGTCTGTCCATTCATGCCTAGGTTTTGGAACAGATGGCTTATTGCCAGTTGCAGCTCTCATTGGTACATGATGACCTCTCTCTATGTAGTCCACATAAGCCTCATCTTGGGAAATAAGATGTAGGTGCATCTTCACCTTCCAATGGTGATAGTTGTCTTTGTCCAGAAATGGAATCTTTACTCCAACATCCTTTTTGTTCATCTTGTTGTTTGTTGTGATATTTATACTCTTTGTTCTTCAAGAGCTTGCTCTGATACCAATTGTTATTCCCTAACAATACAACAAGAATTACAGAAGGGGGTTGAATGTAATTCTGGCTACTTTTTCAAATTTAAAGAATGTTCTAACTTGATAAATATAACAATGTTTGATTAACAGTGGTGTGGAATAAAGAGAGATAGAAATCAAAGCACTAAGTAATAAAAGTACAAGCTTTTAAAACTTTCCGGTGAATTTGAAAGTATCCACCAGAGATATATATATATCTCAAATTGAGAACTCTGTGAAGTTTTGAATAGCTCACAGCTGCTTACAAGTTTGAACAACTAAAACTACAGAGAAATACTTACAGAATACAACTTGATATGTTTATCTGAAAATAAGCTTGCTTAGTTAATTGTTATACTTGCTACATTTGGTTTATATATCACCAAGTTTACATGACAGTAAGACAAGACAATAAAACAAAACATATCTAGTCTAACTCCATGTTGCTTCACTACTCTATTCCAACATCTTTAAATATCTTCACATTAGCGTGGAAATGGTAATGCTTCTTTGTTCTCAAATTCCTGCTTAACAGGCTGACACATTCCTTTTGCAAACACCCAACGCATGTGACTGTGTTGTCACTGTCAACAACTATTTGAATTTGATCAACCGTCGGGACTATGTTTGTCATCCGCCGGGAGCTATGTTGATCATCCGTCGGGAGTCTTGTAGATCATTCATCGGGAGTCTATCTGCCACTTGTCTCTATTTCACTTATACAGAATTACAAGACATCTCATATTTACAATTAGTCAACCTATTCTGCATATTAATCTAGTAGTCAACATGACTTAGAGAACCATACACAATCTACTTGACTAAAACATGTTGTTTGCAGAAATGTGCTACAAAACTTATTTGTTACATAAGATACTCACTCGATGGATGTTAATCTGTCATCTGTCGGGACTATAAAGTTCATTCGTCGGGGCTATATTAGATCATCCGTCGAGTGTTACAAAATTCACTAAGTTAAATCTTCTAAGGTGTTTTGTTTAACTTATCATCAAGTTCATAACATATTTCTAAAAGATATACAAAAAAAATCTAGAAAACGACCTGTGCTCGCACAATTTATTATGCTAGTTTTATTTAAAATAACAACAATAGGGATAAAAAAAGTACTCCCTCCGTCCTCCCAAATGTCCAAATGTTTACATTTGGGTTGGACACATGGTTTAAGAAAAATGATAAAGTAGTGATAGAAAGTTAAAAAACGAGTAAAGTAGTGAGACCGATTAATATTATAGGTATAAAGCGGGTATAGTGGAGAAAATTAATAAATATATTTATTTTTTATATTATAAAATTTTTACTATTTTTAATTTTTTTTTTAAATTTAAACAATGGGAAGAGATATCTAAAAAAAGTTTAAATAAATGGGAGGGTGAGGGAATACTAAATGTGATAAATAGTTTACACGACACCCTCTCACCATACCATACCTGTTTCCTCAAACTGCTTTTTGCTGGCAAAAATCAGAAGGGAGAAGGTACAGGGAGACAATTTTTCCTGTATAAATCTGCTACATCATCATTAATCCTCTCTCTCTCTATTACAACAACATGTACAACATACATTACATACATTATTTTAACACACAAGTACACTTGCAAGAACCAAATATATTAAACTAAAATAAAAGATCTCGAGATTCCCACCTCACTCCTATGAGCGAGATCTTCCCGGATCAGAAGGATTAAAGGCAAAGGCGGCGAGGTAATTAATACCACCCCCTCCCTTTTTCATATCTTTTCTTGCTACAGAAAAAATACACAGTTGTGTGTGTTTATTTTTCAAGATTTCTTAGCTGGAGTTTCTTTGGGTTGTTGAATATTTCATTCATTATCATCAATGTGAATCATTAATTCTTTACTTAAATTCAGCTCGTTTCTCGAGGTGGGGTTGTTAAATTTTGCTGGTGGGGTGGGAGAGAGATTTAAGAGCAGGCACAGATTTTTGATTATACTCTTGCTTGTTTCTTTGTGTGTTGGTGTGGAGTCAAGAGTATATGTTTCTTTGTTTTTGTGTTTCATAGTAGTGTATGTATTTCTGAGCGGGAGAGAGAGAGAGAGCATTTTGTCTTTATTTCTTCTTACTCTTACAAGTTACTTAAGTTGTGGGAAAAGGGTAGTTATTTGTTTTTGTTCTTAGGAAGAAAGAAGATATACAAGAACTATACAGAGGGGTTGCATTTTTTTGGCCAATATGAAGTTTATGAAGCTGGGTTCTAAACCTGATGCATTTTATGCTGAAGGCAACTCCAGGTATATATATTTCATTCTGTAATGTTTTTTATCCACTGTATATTCCTCTCTGCAGATCTTATGACTAGTGTTCAGTTTGACAGTTTGATAACTTTCTTTTTCCAAACTTGCTTATTTTCTGTCTGCATGTCAACTATTTCATCATTTTTGCTGCCCAGAAATCAGAATATGTGTTTGACCATGCAACCCTCTTTCAAGTTCTTGTTTTCCAGCAGATATCTTGTTGCAAGATGTTTACTTTGTTAACAATAGTTGTCTATGTCTATATATGTGGAGTGGACTAATCTGGTAAAAATCTTCCAGGTGTAGAGCCTGAAGTCTTGTATAATTTTGAAATTGATATTTCAATAGTAGTTGTGTATGTCTATGTTCATGTGTTTTTACTATATTTACTATCTATCCAGATTTCTTTACTATTGGGGTTGGTACTAGAAAGGCTGGGGTTTATACAAGAGTGGCTGGGAAATGAGACCACTCTAGCAGTGGTCCAGGTCTTGAGCTACCTTCAATTTGCTTGGATGGTGGTCCTCTCAACAATAATCTTTAAATGGGACTTTCTACCTTTAGATTCATCAATAGAAGCTTACCTGCCTAGAGAAACACTTTAGTTTAGAATTTAATTTTAACAATAGTAACTTTTTGGTGATGATCCTTTTGTCACTTGCATTATGGTCCTTGTAGAGTTATTAATTTTTACATAAAAGGGCTTTGGTTAGTTTCTTAGCTTTTAATACATTTAATGATACACCACCTTTTCTGGGTGATTTTATTTCCCACCTTGGCTGGAAAATTCATTTTCGTGGTCTGACCGATGTTTACCAGGAGCATTTGACGGATTAGTAATTCTCATTCGTGGATACGCTTTTTTAGACTTAATCTCGAATGAGGCCTTGTCCTAAAATTATATTGGATACCTACAGAGGTCCTCTACAATTAAATACTAGTATATGATTACTAGAAGTCCATGGGTTGGTAGGTTCAGTAGGATTTAAAATGGTTGCTGGTTCATTT
Organism: Apium graveolens; assembly: GCF_009905375.1. Classification (NCBI taxonomy): domain Eukaryota; kingdom Viridiplantae; phylum Streptophyta; class Magnoliopsida; order Apiales; family Apiaceae; genus Apium; species Apium graveolens. The sequence continues at coordinate 248,341,768 of NC_133652.1, forward strand.
TGATGAGAAACTCCAGATGGTAGCTCCCCCATCCCCGCCTTCTCCTCTATGTGCATGTGTGTGTTCAGATTGTCCCTTACTAATTGAGTCATGTGGAAAACAACTTTGCACATTCTAAGCTCAAGTACTAGTTAGCGAAAGTGTGTAAAGGTTTTAAGATCATTTTCATGATCAGCTCAGCATGACGTTTCAATAAATTTTTGAGAATGATTTACCCCATTAAACTGGTTATTTATAGATTTCTGAAACCATTTGCTAACATAGCACATCCAATAGTTTGTATAACTGGGAACTCCTGCAAAGCCCAAAACTTATGTTGGATTCAGTGTCTGTTAACAAGGCTAATGTGTTATCTGCTACCTAGTTTATCTACAATGGCTAAATATTATATTTATGTTCATTTTAAATAAAACATGTACTTTAAAATTTGTTTTTAAAATAAAATACGAGTGCAACTCCTTGGCTCTGAAAGATTGTATTTGTCTTTCCTTTTATTTTCCATATGTTTAATCGTGCAGGTATGTCTCCTCTGATTTGGCAACAGATGTTACAATCGTCGTTGGTGAAGTGAAGTTTTACTTGCACAAGGTAATATATGTAGTATGTAGCAATGTCATATAGAGTAAAATAGATGTGTTATACTCAAATCTGGATGTTCAGATGTCAATCAAGGTGGGTATTATGTAGGACCCCGCTGCTCTCTTGTTGGATAACAAGCTTGCATACTTCTAATTCATTATTTTTAGAATTTATAATATCAATTTCTTCCAGTAAATTATTATCTATCGTCCTATATTTGTATTTATCTATGTTCCGGTTGCCAAAATCTGTGAGTAGATCTTCTATTACATTTTCTGGTTGATACCCAGTAACCTACTAACCTTCTAGTTCATTTTTTGCTATGATAACTTTGAACCATGGTTACCTTTGACAGCTAAAACGTGCCATATAAAAGTTTTCTCTTTAACCTTGTATTGTACACATGTTGCTGCTTGGGATATTTTTTGAAGTCCATTTCTATATTAAATATTTGCCTATTCATTTTTAGATGTAATGCATTAATCATTTTTTTGCATTTTTCCCTTCAGTTTCCTCTCTTGTCAAAGAGCAATCAATTGCAGAAACTGGTATCTAATGCAAGTGAGGTGGATTCAAATGAAATTCAGTTACCTGATTTTCCTGGTGGTTCAAAAACCTTTGAGATTTGTGCCAAGTTTTGTTACGGGATGACAGTCATCCTCGCTCCGTACAATGTAGTTGCTGCCCGTTGTGGGGCTGAGTACCTGGAAATGACTGAAGACGTTGACAGGGGAAACCTTATTTCAAAAATTGAGATATTCCTAAATTCCAGTGTTTTCCGCAGCTGGAAAGATTCTATAATTGTTCTGCAAACCACTGCATCCCTTTTACCATGGTCTGAAGAACTGAAGGTGGTTGGGAGATGCGTGGACTCTATTGCATCTAAGACTTCTGTGGATCCATCAAGCATAAAATGGTCCTATACATATAACAGAAAATTAACCCTGTCTGATGAGATAATTGAAGACTCAATGAAAGTCAAGGATAGGTATGCATCCGTTCCAAAGGATTGGTGGATTGAAGATATATGTGAACTGGATATTAGTCTCTATAGGCGGGTTATGATTGCTGTCAAGTCAAAGGGAAGAATGGATGCTGATGTTATTGGAGAGGCCTTAAAGACATACGCAATTAGATGGTTGCCAGATTCAGTGGAGGCTTTGTTGTCTGACGTGCACCAAAAGAGGAACAAGTCTTTAGTAGAAACAATAATATGTTTATTGCCTTCAGACAAGGGTGTTGGTTGTTCCTGTAGTTTTCTGTTGAAATTATTGAAAGTTGCTATTCTGATTGGTGCAGAAGCTTCATCAAGGGAAGAGCTAATGGAGAGGATCGGCTTGAAGCTGGATGAGGCTACTGCTAGTGATCTTCTGATCTCGGCACAGTCCACATCCACACAAGATACTAAATATGATGTTGACCTAGTGCAGTGCCTTGTCCGTAGATTCATGATGCATGAGAATATTGGTCAAGACTCGAATATAGACGCAAAGAATGAGAAGAACGCAGATGATTTTGTGTTGGGGCATGGACCCTTACTTAATGTTGGCAAACTGATAGATAGGTATCTTGCTGAAATTGCCACTGATCCAAAGCTCACTCTTTCCTGTTTTTTGGACTTGTCACAGTCCATCCCTGAGGCAGCCAGACCAATTCATGATGGATTGTATTGGGCTATTGACATCTATCTGAAGGTACATTTTTGAGTTACAGATTATTATTCTTGACTGGTCATGAAAACTATTATGATATCCAAATTCCATGCAGTTCTTTAGTTCTGGCTAGTTACTGGTGCTAGAAATATTACCATGTTATCTGTTGCAATTATATACAAATCTAATACTAAAATTATTTTTAACTTTGGACCAAATTTAAGTATTGTTGAAAATTGAAATATATGTGACAACTTCTCTAGTATGTCAGGATTTTAGAAGAAAACTATTTGATCTATTCATGACTGACAATGTTGAATCTTCATAATGGAGATGGGTGAAATTGCTGACCCGCTGCCAACCCCCCCAAAAGCCCTATTAATATGGGAAATGACGGAGACGGGAATAATAACATTATCCACCTCAATATTTGTAGAAGTAATTAACGTGTATATTTTTATACTACTTTTAATGTGTTTTGAGTATTAAAAAGATGGTCTGGTTTATTTTATAAATTCTTATACTGTCAAGTGCTTGAAAAATGCTAAAAAGAAAGTTACGGAAGTGAAATGATTCAAATAGGACAAAAACAGGTGGTACTGAGGGCCTGTGGCATTTTAAAATTGTGGGGACATTTTTCCTAATGTTATCTTTATAAACTTCAAAGAATGTATCATCAAATGGTCTTGAAAAGAAAAGTGATTGGTTTTTTGAAATGATGATCAATGGTGTGTGATGTACTCAGGAGCACCCAATCTTGACAAAAGCTGAAAGGAAGAAATTATGCATTGCGATGAATGTCAAGAAATTGACTGCAAATGCATCCATGCATGCAGCACAGAATGAACGACTCCCGCTCCGTGTTGTGGTACAGGTCCTGTTTTTTGAGCAGGCTAGGACAGCTGCGATGGTCCAAAATACTAACAGTAGTGGCAGTCTGGAAGTGTCACGCTCCACAACCAACACTGATGAAGATTTAGAGAAATCTGAGCCACAGCCCATGACCCTACAGAAACAAATGAGTCAGCTGAGAACCACCAGCAAAGACTTTCAGAAAAATGGTAAGCTGATTAAAGAAGGTAGTAAACACAAGAGTGCGATACAGTTGCTTCCATCCCGGTCAAGGAGAATTTTTGATAAGTTGTGGGTTGTCGGTAAAGGGAATGGAATATGTGAGAGCAAGAACTCCGAGACATCTGGTAGTTCACACAGTCCGACATCGATGATCCACGGAGAGGTCAAGATATCCCCTTCAACAACTAGAGATAGAAGGCATTCAATATCCTAAGGTATAGAGTATTTAGAGGTTATATTTTGAAGTAATATAATATAAGAATGCTCAGACATTACATGCAAGTGTAAAAAGCCGTAGGATCTGATTCAAGAACCGTAGTAGACTCTGAGTAGGTTTATTAAACTTAAGTGTAGTGCCCATGATCAGTGTCATTGTTTTATTCAATCCTTGCTTTTAGATTACATACAATTCTGATTGATGTTTTGGTACCCGCTCTTTAATCTTCTTTTTCTTTTTTTGCTAAATGTAGAGAGTATCATGATCAGCAACCTAGCCAAATGTATCCTCAGTAAAAACACCCAACAAAGTGGATGCATTTGATAGTTGGTTTCTTTACTTTGAATCTTGTTAAAAGTGACCCCTAAATTTTAAAATATTTTAAAACTGATGATAAATACTTTTTAAAAATTTTACACTTGATCTTTACTACAGAGTTAACACTGGTTGTGGATTTTTCACACAAGTGAAAGGATCTGCAGGTTCTGTAGAAGAGAGGAGAGCGATAAAGAAGGAAGAAAGAAAGTAGAAATCTGTAAAACAAGAAGTCTTGAATAGCAAAATATCAAAGTAGAGATAACACAGAAATGAGGATGAAACGAAAGCATATCGAGATTACATAAAACAATTCAAGCAGAAAACTATTTCCTAGCACCGGTGCTTCCGGAAACACTAGTACTAGGAGGAGGCAGTAGTGTTCCTGGGATGAGTATCTTCCACAGAACCAACACCAGCAGCAACTTTAGCAACATCCCCAGCAGAGGCCTCAGGCTTCTTCTTAGTATACAAAGTTGCATAGCCAATAACACCAACTATAAGTAAACCACCAACAGCCATGGCATAAGGACTGTACGGCAAGTTACGACGCTGGTGAAGAACCCCACCAGGGTTCTGCCCTGGAGGCCTTTTAGAAGCCTCAACTCCGGCCTTTTTCATTTCTTCTGGACTCATCTTGTGTGTGTCTGCCATCTTTCTCCACTCTTCTCCCATTCCTTTTTGTGTGTGATTTGTTTCTTGCCCAAGTTTTTCTGTTCTTGTTTCTTGTAGCTCTCAAATTTCATTCATTTTTTTTAAGGATGTCAAGTGAAGTAAAATGTTGACACGTTTTGGAGGATTGAGTTGCTGCATTGTTTTTTCGACATCTGTTACTTGCGCCTGTTATTTTCATGCCACGCGTTCTTTTTATGTTCTCCTTTCCTTGGTACATCAATACTTCTTTCTAAACGTTTCTTTTTATAAATACTATACTTCATTTTGTTTGATTTTTTATGATTAAATTAACCCAATTTTAAAAGTAAATTAATTTTTATTATTTTAAAAAACTTAAAAATATATATTAAAATTAATTACATGTGCTTTCTAATTTTTATAATTTTATTATTACATACTATACAATTTTTTTATTTAAAATTGGGACAATTTGACTACGAAAAATCAAACTTGACAGGTAAAAACGGAGAGAGTAATTTTAATTTAACTTTATAGAAATTTTAAAAATCAAAATATTAGATTTTTTAGACATCACTCTAATTATTTAATAACATCCAAAACAAAATTTAAAATTTTAATTTGAAGTAATGTTAATGCACTTTAAAATGTGTCAAAAAAAAGGCGAACCACATATAAAAAAGTAAATTGCTATATTTGTTTAGTGGTTGGAAACTTTTATGAAATTTATAAAAGCTGATCGGTTTTTTTACTTGTCCTGAAACAATATATTTAAAATGTAAAACCTTCACTTTAAAATCACATAAACATTCGAACCTTTTCGCAGAAGAAATTAGTAAAACCAGCCTAAAATTTTTATGTGCGCTAGGAGATTTTAGAATACAGACAGTCAAAAAATTACAAATTGATTATAGCATATATTTCATTTTGTTCCTCTACAGCAAATAGAAATGTTTAATAAAGTTAAAATTTCCTGATTTTTAAATATAAAACATATACAGCTTTCAACCCCCAAACATGTCCAATCTTTTGGCGCTTGAACACCGAGTAAAACAAGTTATATCTAAACTCAAAAGAAGTACTTTCCCTTGTAGTAGTATCTTCTAAGTCCAACCAAGTTCAATCAGAAACACAAACTAAGTTCAAGCAGAAACCCAAAATTTATAGAAAGTATTACACAGCTCTGATTAATGTCGCCATTATTCAAAAGACAAAAACCCAAAACATTACTACTGGCATATTAACTCATGGATATATGACGGACCAGGATGAGGGCTATTTAAGAAAATTTTAACATTGGGCTATACAAACAGACGCATTCATATACTTAAAAGTACAATCCTCGGCCTGAAAATTCGTATTCACCGCAGAGTACAGTATGATGCTTCCCGCACAATAACTGCAAGATCCTGCAGAAGAAGATCCAGGCACAAATTATATGTCTATTGCAAAAGAACAGAACAAAATTTGCAGATGGTGAAGATTTATGATCTAAGTTGATGTTGGGGGAGTCCACTAAATATAACAAAATATTTACAAATGAGCACAAAGATGATAATCTAGGTTCAAATCCAGGTTATAATGACCATAACCAGTTATCTTTCCCCAGAGTTGAAAACATATGAAGTATTTGTGTAAGCAAACCATCAGCTATACTAAATTTATTTATATCTTTCCCATGAGTTGAAAAAATATGAAGTATTATGTGTAAACCATCAGCTATACAAAATTAATTTATCCATCTCAACAGTTCAGTCCTTTTCCACGATGCAGTTGCCACTCACTGACTAAGGTAAGATATGCATTTTACATCCAACATACCGCTGCAATTGCATCAGTTACCTGTCTCAGTGCCATATATTACAGATTTGTTAATTAGTAATATCACTGGTAGAAACCTATATCAGTATAGCCCCTAATAGCAAACAGTTTGATTCCTTCAATACCTTCTCAGCATCCAAATGGTCTGTACGCGTTTTGCTATCAGGGAGAACAAGACACAAGAATGTCCATCAGTTCTCCACAATTGTCAATAAATTAAAAGGTACGCAATCTTTATTGTTATAAGGTCCCGGATCCAACCAATGAGAATACTGTTGAACTAGCAACGCTGGAAAAATGTACACCCAAAAAGGGAAAAGAACTCTCGAAATAATTTTACTATTCAAATTAACTGTATATTATGAATAAATCAAATGTCATTCTGTTTGCCCTCAACAAATAGCTGAACACAAAGGCACACATAATTAACTAGAGCGCACATTTAAGCACAAAGGAGAGAAATACACTAATGTACAATTTTAAAAAATAATAATGAAATAATTATAAAGTATGTTCAATGAAATTTGATCCTCAGACATGTATCTTATAGGGCACGCTAGAATAGAAACTACATGTTTAAATATAAAATAATAAAAAATAACAGGGTATAACGCCTGGTTTTGTATTATGGCTGAACGCTGACACAACCATCAACTCCATGTAGGTACAAAAAACAAACAGGCAACAACCCGTCTTTTATCCGAGTCTCGGGTGGAATGACTGATTTAAATAGATATAGAGTTTAATAAAAATTCCTACATGGGATTTATTAAGCTGACAGTGACTAGTAGAGTAACCAGGAGATAGGGACAAGGGTGATGCCGTGACAGGTCTCTCTATCAAGGAAGTCTGACTTGATGTAATGTCAATGAAACATGCATCCCATACCCCACAATGGTTAGAGCTCTATTCAGTTTCCTGTAACTATAAGTATACAACACTATGCATCAAAATAAGAAAGAAATCCAATTATAGCATGTCGCGCTCAAACAACTATCTAACAAAAGAATAAGAGTTAAAAGGAAACAAGAATATCAAAAATTGGACATCAAGAAGCCTATCTTTTGAATACAGTAAATGAAAACTGTCAACACAGGCAATATATCCAGCAACAAATTTATTAGATGGAACACAAAAGGGAAAAAAGACAAGATGTACCAGACTACTTCTCTTCTGAATCCTGAGATTGCGGAGGTTGTAGAGGCCCCTTGAAACCGCCGTTATTCTCACCGAGGAGCTCACGAGCTGCTTTATTAAGAAATTCCTGAGCCGCAGTTTGAACCGACTTTCTCTCACCAGATGCACACTTTCTCTTTTTATTAAAATGTGTTTCCAAATACTTAAGTTTTGAACCCTCCCCTCTACTAATTTCCCTCATTCCTTGCCTCTGCTCTGAAATTAAATTAAAATATACAGTTCTCAAATTAAGTCAACAATAAAACTGAATAAAATTAAACACCCGCGGATTAGCTAAATACCTGGCGTAAGATCAGGCAAAGAATGTTCAATAAAGCGGGTTGCTGCCTGGGCATTTATGGTAGCAGAAGGTCGCAGTGGAGCTTCAAAAAATAAGAGAAATCACTTACGCAAAGTAAAACTATAATTTCCAGTTGTTCAAAACCTATGATAAATTAAAGCACCTTGTTGTAAGTTGAAGCATAAGAACTTTCTCAAGGCTTTTTAACTTAGTTTTACATGGAGAGAATGGTGATTTCTTAAACTTAATTTTGTGAGCTGGTAAAGGAAAACAATGGCATGTTCCTATATGGATAAAGTGTTCAAATATTGTTTTATTGTTTTGAAAGTAGTATCAGAATAGATGAAAATCCGCTAAGCCCATTTTAATTTCTAAGATTTCCTACATCCTGCTTAAAAATTACTACTTAAAATGAGGTCACATATACTCTAGTATTTCATTTTGACTTGAATAAAATGCCAACCATCTCCATTTATAAAACTGGCAACAAAGCATATACGGTATACCTTTACTCATATATATAAATCTCTCCAGCTTTTCTTGGTACAAGCTCAACCTCTCCTACATAAAAAATTGACAAAACAATCATGATTGACGCGTCAAATGTGAAAGCCCAATTTTTAACAAGATCAAAGAACAAAAATGGCCCCAAACACAATTGTGGATTTATCAATGAAATTAGAGTTGGCAAGAAAAAAATAACTATATTATGACATTTTTAACTAATTTAATCAACAAGGATATTATAAACCCGAAATCACAAGGCAACCATAAAATCTACTTATTTTCGACAAAACAACTTCCACAACAAGAACATCAAAGATTCATCAGCAATACATACTCACACAAAAATCAGACAAATACCCATGACTTAAACCCTGAAACAAAAAAGACCCAGATGATAAAAACCACATACCAGCTCAGTTTTAACAGGATGGTCATCTGGGTGCACACCTTTACACCTCAACTTCACTGAAAACGAATCAATTCACACATATCAAACAATATAAAAAAGACCCATGAAACTAAAATCAAGAAAAGAAACATACAAGCAAAGAGAACAGTGGTGGCTTTAGCAAGCAAGAGGAGAGATTGAGCACGTTCAAGAGGGTCTAATTGAGCAAGATAAGTGGGAGTGCACTGATCCAAGAACTCTGGGAACTGAGTTCTCACATCTTCGATGTTTTTTAGAGTTCTGTTTACTGCTTCCATTACTGATTCAGGCACTACTCCCTCCATGTTTTACAAATGGGTGTTCTTGAAGATGTATGTATTTATGGTTAATATATGGGTTTTTGTTGTCAAGCGCTCGTGTTTTGTCGCCGTCAGCTCAAAATTTGGGACTTTTTTGATTGTGAAAGCCGACGAGCAAGAGAAAATACTCACCGTTGCAAAAATGTAAATTTCCAATTTTTATCCTTTCGAAATATATGACCATTCGATTTTTATGATTATTTATTTATCACTACAGATTATTTTTTCAGTCGTAGGCTTATTATATTTAAAATTTATGTATTAGATATTATTGAAATATAAAAATATATCCAATTTTTGTTCAAATAGTGTGTGTTTTAAAGGACTAATTATCAAGCATATTTCAAACTCGAAATCTACAAAGTATGCGAAAAAACATTGCGGCCAAAAGATATATATGCGAGGTTCTCAAAGCATGTAAGATGTGTAAAGTTCTCAATATGTGCAAGATTTACAATATATATAAGGTTTGCAAAATCTAAAAATTTCACAATATTACAAAATTCATAAAGTCTACGGTTTACAAATATCAGAAGAAATTCAACATGACATGTTATTTTTAGTGTACGACATGACACGTTATGCAAGACAAAATCAACAATGCACAATAACTAACACGTACAATAAAATTGATACAAATATGTGATCCGAACATCATTACAAAACGCAACTGATATAAGTTTAACGACCCCAACCAAGATTCTTATTTATAGTTTTATCCCTTCGTATGGACCAGTCATGTGCGGCCTATAGATACTCCCAATCACTTAAATGAAATGGTTCACACTTCACATATTTATCACACTCTCGCTACATTGAATTTTCTGATAGATTTTGCTATATATTTTCTCTGCTTTCTCTTTTTATATAAATGAATACATATCTTATATTTTTATTATAATTCTTTCTTACCGGACGTTTATTTTCATGCCGGAGGTGCTTGCAGGGACATAACCCCTCATTGGCATTTTCGTTTGAGGGAGTCTGGAGGCGGCTCTGACAAAGTTTAGACGATACTTGCAAAGCTCAAAAAGCCCGAAAAGCCCAACAAGATGAACAAGGTTGACAAAATCAACAAGGTTGACAAAATCAACAAGGTTGTTAGTTATAGAGGCATGCATAATAATTTCTTGAACAAGCCTATCTAATTGTGTAGTCACTTAATTGTACGATCTTCATATCCAATTAAATCTCATTCGATAAATGGAAAATTGGAACAATTTCTATACTTTTCTAAAGTATAAATGTTTGGACTATTTCTGAAAGAAGATCTCTGATCATGCCTTGGGAATCAAGAAGGACATCAAATAAAAGATGTGCTAGAAGGAATCAAATTTTCACCAAGTATGTTGTGCAAAACATACTTTTACATAACAATACTAGGTCAATTTGACAATCTCAAGATCTATTTAGTTGACTTGTAATCTTATGTATTTTGTAATAATGTTCTTGAGTTTGTAAAACTGATAAGTAAACTAGACTTGAGTATTTTTCAGTAAACGACCAACAAGTTAGGAATAAATTTATGGAAGAAGATCAAGTTTGATCATGTCTCGAAATGATGATATACTACTTCGTGGAGAATATTGTGGATTGAAAAATGTTTTAAATCAAATGTCAAGAAGTCACATATCAAACAATGTTGATATGTCTATCGAGAAGTCAGAATAACTTGTAGAGAAGTCACTCTACTTGTAGAGATGTCATTATACTTGTAGAGAAGTCATTTTACTTGTAGAGATGTCATTCTACTTGTAGATAAGTCCAAGGCATGTAGAGATGTAGAGATATCGACAAGTCAAAACTGCATGTAAAGAAGTAGAGATGTTGACGAGTCAAAACTGCATGTAGAGAAGTTGAGATTTCGACAAGTCAAAACTGTATTTAGAGAAGTGGAGATGTTGACAAGCCAAATTGCATATAGAGAACTTGAGATATCGATAAGTCATTATGTTAGGAATATGTTGTAGGCTTGATGATAATTTAACAAAACACTCTAAGTAGATAAGATAAATGATTTTGTAACCATCAATTGATGGAGTAGCTTGTATTAAACAAGTTTGTAGCACAATTCTGTATGCAACAAGAAGCTTAGAAGCTTAGAAGTTGTAGTGAATTATGAGTCATGTTGACTACTAGAAAGATATACAAAATAGGTTGGCTAATTATAAATAGAAAATACCTTGTAATTTTGTATAAGTGAAAGAGTGTCAACTGCTAAGGAATTCATCATCAACGGATAAACTTAAAGCTTCAACGGATGACTCAAGACACTTTCAACGGATAATCCACTAGAGACTCAACGGATAACTGAAGTGAAGTATCAACGGATAACATATTCAAATGACAGTTGAAAGTGACTTGACAGTCACATGTGTTGATTGTATACAAAAAGAATGTGGCAACATGTTTGCAGGTTTTAGAGAACAAAGAAACGTAACTGAAGATATTCAAAGGTGTTGGATAGAGAAATGAAGTAACATGTGAATAAACCTAGATTCTTGTTTTTACTGTTTGTCTTATTCATATGTAACTTGGTAGTATATAAACCAAGCGTAGAAAGTGTTTATTAGTGATCGAACAAGTGAACAATAGGAGTTGAACAGAGAAATAGATAAAACTACATCTATTAGGAATTCTCTCTGTTCATCTTTGTAAAACACTTGTAAGCAACCGTATGTATTCTTGCATCACAGAGTTCTCGAATTCGTATATATCTCTGGTGAAAAGTTCAATCCACCAGAAAGTTTTTAAACTGTCTTGTTTAATTACTTTGTATTTGATTACTTGAAATCTTTTAATCCGCATTACTGCATATTAATTCACAACTATATATATATATATATTCAAAAGAGATTTTAAATTTTTAAAAGAAACCAGAATTCCATTCAACCCCCCTTCTATAATTTTGTTGTTAGATTGTTAGGGATTAACAATTGGTATTAGAGCAAGCTCTTGACACACTAAGTTAAAGATTAAAACAAACTAACAACATGAGTAGTAAGGATGTTGGAGTGAAGATCCCACTTTTGAATAAAGACAACTATTATCACTGGAAAGTGAAGATGCACCTGCATCTACTCTCTCAAGATGTAAGGTATGTTGACTACATAGAGAAATGACCTCATGTTCCTCGCAGAGATACAACAGATGTTGAAGGAGCTGTTGGAAATGAGCAAACAGTCCCAAAGCCAAAGTCAGAATGGACAGATGAAGACATTGAGCAAGTTCATAAAAATAAAAAGGCCATGAATATTCTATTCAATGATCTTGATGGAGATATGTTTGACAATGTTATCAACTGCAATACTGCCAAGAAAATTTGGGACCAAATCCAAATACTGTAATATCCGGGATATATCGTGTAACTATTTTTCTCAATAAATAAATATTTTGTATTTATTATATGAATTTTGGTGAATAATCTGTTAAGTGATATCTGTGTTTGGATGTTTAAATGTGATAAAATTTGAGTATTTTAATTTTTTACATGTCCAAAATAAAGTATAGATAATTTTGACATTTTCCTATTAATTTTATGCTGTTATATGATTTTATAAATAATTTATAAATTTGATAAATTATTTTTCCGAGTATTTATAAACTATTTTGTATAATCGGGAACCGTCTGAATTCAACCATTTTTGAATTTTTACAACCCGGAAGTCTCGGTAAAAATCCTTTTTAACCCAATTGGAATATTCCGAGCCTTTTCCATATTTTGACTTTTTCAATCCGGAGTACGATTTTACCTGTGTGGGTCCCGGCACAAAATTTCCGATACAACATTTGTTTCGGTAAATCGATAAAACCCATATTTTCGAGAAACGGGATATTTTGATTAAACTATTATATTATCTTCTCGTAATTCGTGTAACCAAAGCGCTGAGACCAAGTCTGCATTTACAAAAAGCCTGGTTTTGATAATTATCCCAAAACCGGTACCGAATTGTATAAGTTTTATTAATACTTAGCGATTAAGTATTTTATTTTTATATCCGATATGATCCAACGGGGTACCAATATTCCGTAAATATAAATAGCCCTCACCGTATTTTATTTTGTACAGATAATCATTTACAAACAGTAAAAATATATAATTTTCAAAGAAAAACCCTAAATTCATTGTGTTTTTAGAATCAAACTGCAATTTGAAGGTGTTATTGATATCAGATTTTGGAGTTCTAGTTCTCAAAATAAAGGTCTTGGAAAGTACTATTAGATTCTACCATCCATGCTACTCCATAATCAACCAGTATTTTCCTATAATTTTATTTAAATTTGAATAATTTTGGATTAAATTATAAATTTTTGATTTTGATGTTGTTTGTATAATTTGATGATTACATGTTGTAGATCATTTGATTCTGATTATTTTTGTATATAATATGTTGAATTTGGAGTTCAATAACATGTCCAAATCTGTGTTTGATTTTCGAATTACAAAATTAGGGTTTATAACTCGTATGAATGTTTTCAATTAAAAATTAGGGCATTTGATCTAGGGGTTATTAGGTTGATTGATTGATACAAACGTGTAGAGCTTGGAAAGAGGAATCGATTGGTAATGGTCTCATGAACAGACGATACCGGAGTTGGGCTGACCGGAGAAAAGAAGATCTCACCGGCCGACGAGATTTCTTTAAACATTTCCGGCCAACTCTGGGGTATTTGATTGATTGAGTTACATGGTTAGATTCTTGGTGTCCTATAGATGATATCTGGAGGTGGAGGTGGCGGTGGTGTGACTATACTTGGATCGTGTTCTCCGGCGAGACATGGCCGTTTTCCGGCGAGCCCTGTAATTTTTGCAGTTTAGTACATGTTCTTTTGAAAAAAGAAACAGTTTAGTCCCTGTACTTTGTAAAACTTGCAACAATAGGATTCATGTTTTAAAATTATTTAAAAATCATATTTTTTTATTTATTTTAATTTCAGAAATTCGTTTTTAATTATTAAAAAATCCAATAATCATTATTTTAATTCAAAAATAAATATGAATTATTTAGTTAATTAATTTTAGTTAATAATTAATTATTTAATTTCTCTATTAATTTAAATATTAATTGATTAATTGATTATTAATTAATTTTAATTGATAATTTAATTAGATTTAATTATTTCTTTTGATTTAAAAAATTTCAAAATATAGTTTCGAGCTTTAAAATATTATTTTAAATTGTTTTCAAGACTAGATAATTATTATAAAATGATTTTAAAGTCAGATTCGGGTATTCGAAACCTGTTAATTGCTTATAAATGATTCATCGACCCGTTTTAATTCCGAAAAATGTTAAAATCCATATAAAATACCTGGAAAATCATATTGTTATTCCCAGTGGACTAACAATGAGATTTACAGAAGGGGGGTTGAATGTAAATCTCAAAACTTTTTCAAGTTTTGAGCAGTTTCTAAGGCTAAGTGTTTGAGTGATCAAATGTGTGTGAATTGCTTGAAGCTGATGCAGACATATATATATTCAAACACAAATGTAATGAGCACAAAGAACTTAAAAACTTTTCTGGTGGATTTGTTGTTCCACCAGAGATGTGTTATTTCAGAAAATCTGTTATTCAAAGAATTAAATCACAGCTGCTTCCTAGTACAAACTAGATGATTTTCTCTTTTGATATTTCTAAACAGCTCAAGGAAAAATTCATGTCTAATTACTAGCTGCTACTTGGTTTATATATCACCAAGTTTACAAGTGAAGACAAACTGTAAAATATAATTGAAAAGATTCTTCACATGTTTCTTCTTCATTTCTCTATCCAATGCAATCTAGGATAATTTGTAAATCTTTGAATACTTCCTTGTTTGCATCAGAATGGAAATGCTGCATTTTCTTGATTCCTCCTAGAGGCTTCCACATTCCAGTGTGTCTCTGTCAACCCATGTGCCTCTGTTAGCTTGTGAATTGTCACTATCAACTGCTAATGAACTAAGCATCCGTTGAAGCTTTCATCCGTTGATGCCTTATCCGTTGAGGCTTTATCCGTTGAAGCTTTATCCGTTGATGCATTATCAGTTGAAGTCTTTATCCGTTGAAGCACTTATCCGTTGATGGATATTATCCGTTGAAGCATTAGAGACATCCGTTGAAGCTTTGTTTCTTATCCGTTGAAGGTCTTCAATATCCGTTGACACTTCTTCACTTATACAAAATTACAAGGCATGAAATATTTACACTTAGCCCTCCTATTTGTACATCCATTAGTAGTCAACATGACTGATCATTTCCTAACAACGTCTAATAATTACAGCTTGAAACCTGAGAGTGAAATGTGCTACAATACTAAACTTATTGCTAAGTAAAGCTACTCCTTCAACGGATAGCCAAGATGGTCTTATCCGTTGAGGCTACAAATACTAGATTTCTACTTAAGTGTTTTACTTAACTTATCATCAAACTAATACACATATTCCTAACAATCTCCCCCTATTTATGTCTACTAGAACTGTAGGCATAAATTTGGGTTTAGCTTGATGATAACAAAACACTTAACAAACAAATATATAAACTGTAATAAAGCAGAAATTCAAAAGTGCTACAAAAATGTATATGCTGAGATGGAATTGAAGAATTACATTGTTTCCAAGGGTGCTCCTTTAGCCTGAGCAAATTACTTTCTTTTCCTTTGATCCCTGGTTTTCTTTCCTAGCCTCCTGTCATTCTCCTCTATTTGAAGTTGAAGTTGTCTGTAGAATTCAGCTTCATCTTCTTCATTGATATCTAACTTAGATTGCATATCCTTGAGAGTTTCATTATTGGCAATCTTTAGCTGATCTTCAATTCTGAAAAATCTTCTGACTCCTTTGTTGTCTCTGAACTCCATCAACCAATGAGGTGATTTGTGAATTGTAATTCCTCTTTCTTGAATGAGTAAAGTTCTAGGCAAAGCATTGGGCTCCCTCCAAGTTTTCCTTATGTTGGCAATCTTGTTGAGAATCTCAGTCTTGGCAGTCCTGGTAAAGCCAGAATCCCTTTGTATGGCTGAGTAGACTCTAATCAAGGTAGAGTAGCCTTCATTCAGAATTTTGTGAAGAGGCCATGTTCATTCCCCAGCTTCTTTGTATTTGAACACTAGTCTTTCTGGTAGCTGTCTGTAGGCAGCTATTCCCCTTACTTCCTCCAGCTCATCCAGATAGAGTTCAATGTCTGAAAATTCTTTTATGTCACAGATGTGAACATAATCATCTTTAGAGGTTTGAGGTTTAGGTTTAGGCTTCTGTGTGAATTTGGTTGAGGCTTTAGAGGGTGTTGATTTGATTCTTCTTTTCTGCTTCTTTGATGGTGGAGAAGAGGTTAGGAAGGTGGGCAATTTGATGGTGTCCCAATCAATTGGTTCCTCCTTGGGAATGATTGTTTCACCACGAATGTTCATGAAGGGGTCAGGTACAATGGGTTCAGGAATAGAGGGTAGTGGTTTGGATATTGATTGGGTTTCTTCAGTCTTATCTACCTTCTTTCTCTTTACATTGACCTTTTTTCTTTTCCCTTTCTGCCATTCTTCCTTACTTCTTTCCTCCATCTCAGTACCAACCATGTCCCCCATAGCTTTATCTTCACCTTTGTCTTCAATTTCTTTCTGTTCTTCAGCCTGACTTGACTTTAGCTGTTTTTCAAGCTTTGCTTGTGCTCTTTTGTCAGCCTTTAGCTGTTTGGCTTCTTTCTTCAACCTTTTGGTTTCTTCCCTCTTGGCTATTGAGAATTTGGGATGTCCTTGCATCACACATATGCTCTTTCCCTCTCTGAAGATAATAGCCATGTTTCTCCTTACAGCCTCATCCATGGTCTCTTTGAGATATGCAATACTTCTACCTAAAAGCTTGTCCTCATCAGCTTTTGGAAGAGGAAAATCCACCTCTTTTAGAGGATTCTTTATAGAGTCCTTATTTGATCTGTTGTTGGGCTTGAGAACCATAGGTTGCAGACCTTTGGAAGAAGTTTCTCCATCCTTATGCCTCCCTACTGGCTTGAGTTTCATAATAATTGATTCCACTTTTGTGCTATGCTTCACAGATTGTGATTGAGAAGTTGTAGAACCAAATATTAGTTGCATCTTTTCATCAATCTTCTTCCTTTGCTCTTTGACTTGCAATTCAGCTGCTGCTATCTGGATTAGATCAATTCCATCTAGCTTTCCTTTGACTTGAATAGTTGGAGAAGTTGTGATGACAGGAACTAGCACTTGAGAAATCTGAACTGTTGTAGATGGCTCTCCTTCCCCTTCCCCTTTATTATCCCCCTTTTTGTTATCATCAAGGGTAGGGGTCAAGCCTTGTGCTTGTACCAGCTGCATGAGTAGATTTGTTTGAGTTTGTTGATTCTGAAGGATGGTGACCATAGAGTCTTCAATGATGTGAACCTTATCTTCCAATCTGGCCAGCCTCTTGTCAACATCAGATGCTTTCCTCAGTCTCCCCAACAAATCTTGCATAGTACCATAGGGTATAACTGAATCCAATTTCTCAGCATTGTAGGATTTCAGATCAGCAATGTCCTGCTTGAGCTCATCCACACTTAGATTTTGCTGGTAATGCTGCAACTGCAAGAGATGCAGAGATTCCAGATGAGCTTGAAGAATTGCCTTAGTACCAGCATCTTGAGTCTCCTGAAGGGCCTTCTGAATTGTCATGACTTGTCTGACCAAAGTGACACCAAACTCTCCTGGTGTTGATGGTTTTGCCCATGCCCATTCAGGAAGATCAGGAACAGAACTTGGGCCTGCTACTCCCCCTAAGTTCATGCTCTCATTCAAAGAATTAGAGTCATCATCATTAGAATTTACTCCAAATTCTTCAGATGGCTCACCAGCTTGAGAAGGCAGCCTGTTGACAGCAGCTTTGTCTCTGAGAAGAGATTCTGAAGTATGTACAATGTGTAGTGTATGTTCTGCCTCCACATTGCCCTGTGCAGCCAATAATTGATAGGCTGAAACAAGGTGAGTAAAAGTGTCAGCATCCAAGGAAATGTTATCAATGACAGCTTTGTAATGTTGCTGAAATTGTCTTCCCTTGTCTGCATCATCCACTTTCATTAACTCACTAGCAATGGCTGGATCCACCCTTATAGCTTCTGTACCTGCCTTTCTCTCAATTTCTCTCTGTTCTTGCATCAGGGGCTCCCCCTGGCTCACACACACCCTCACACCCTCACCCTCACCTTCTAAGGTGGCACTCCTCTCACTCACTTTTGCCATGCTGGAAGAAATAGCATGCATATGGTGACTCTCAACCTCTCCTTTTGCCTGGGAGCAACCCAGCCTCTCACTCAAAAGATCACTACCTTCCCTCAAACCTAAAAGTGATTTTACAGTTGCCATGTCCTCTACAGTTGGAATTGTTTCTGTTAAGTGTGTAGAGACCATCAACGGATAGGGAATATCCGTTGAAGTGGAAACTGATGGCATCAACGGATAACCGCTGTTAAGCTTATCCGTTGAAGAACAACCACTTGTCAACGGATGAGAGATATCCGTTGAAGAAGGAAAAGATGTAGATATAGAAAGTGACATAATTGTTGAATCTGTGTGGATTGATTTTAAGTGAGGTGACACAGATTCTTCAACTATATCTGAAAGAATTGGCTGATGATCCAACAAATCATCTAAAAGATGATGATCATCAGGTTTTGAGTGGGGCTCCTCCCTGAGTTTTAATGAGGGAGAATCAGGAATTGATGTGAATATCATATCCACATCCAGAGAGGGTGTTGGAGAGTTTGATGAATGGTGTGTTTCTATATTGAGAGAATGGGGCTGTGATTCCACATTTGCTGGAATCACATCAAGCTGAATTTGAGAAGGCACAGATACAGGTGGATGTATCTGTGCTGTGTGTGTCCCTTGTGTGGAAACTAGGGTCTTGGCCTTCTTTTTCCTTGAAAAGGCTTTAAATGGTGAATGTGTGGCTTCAGTGTCCCTCCCTCTTTTGTTCTGTGTCCCTGGTTGGGGACTATTTTCAATAGTTACAACCTTTTGGGAGGATGCAACTAGGGATGTGTTGGACTCCTTTTGAACCACCACAGTCTTTTGAGAGACTGTGGCTTGGCTGGTTTGGGTACCACTCACCTCTCCCACCTTATCCTGGGGGGCTTGTTGATGTTCACCCCTCCCCTCACCAGTCACACCCTGTTCACTCCCTTCAGGGTTTATGGTAGTTGTTACAACTGTTGTCTTTTGAGAAACAACAGAGGTCGGTTTCTTTGACTTGACTTTAGAAACTTTAGAATTGGTGGCTTTGGTAGGAGCCTGTTTGGACAGAGACACACGTTCCATAGCCACACTCGAAGGCAAAGAAACATTGGGGTTGGAAATAGTAGGAGTTATAGAAGTGTTTACCTCACTTACCTGTGGTGCATTCATGATTGGAAAGTATACCAATGGCACTTGGCTGTTGAGGTTCATTCTCAAAAGGTCTGCAAGGACCCTTTTCTCTTGTGCCCAGCATTTGAGTTTATTATTCTCATTGGATATAACCAAACCTTCAGCAACATGGTTAGCCAATAACATAAAGAATCTAGCATAGTAGATGTTATGTGGTCTATTAGCTTTGTTACCTAATCTGGAACCTAATTCTAGCATAACACAGTTGCTAAAATTAAAGTACCTATCAGAACTTAGCATATAGAGCATATTAACAAGAGATGAAGTGATAGCATCAAAATTGCTAATCTTCCCAGAGAAAACCTTAATAAAGGCATCTCCAAGAAAACTCCATTCTTTCCTAAGGCCTTTCCTTCTAATACTACCTAAACTAGCAGAATCAAAAGCATAGCCTATGGAATCTAGCATAGCAGAGACATCTTTATCAGTGTGTGGTGTCATGGCATTATTCTCAGGCAACTTAAAGCAAGATTGTATATCATCACAATTAATGCAATAGTCCTTACCTTTGAGAGAGAAGGCAATAGTCATATCTGTGGAGTTGAACTCTGCAGTTGTCTAAATCTCCTCAATCACCTCACAGTAGATGGTTGGGGCTTCCAGCATTGCATAGCTTAGTTTGCAGTTTTTGATGAAGTCCATCATCTTGTGATAATCAGAATGGGCTTCATTCTTTTCAACCAAGGCAATGAAATTGTTCTTTTCATAAACAAATCCTGTTTGAGACATAATTTTGACTACTGGTGCCATTGTTGTGAGTAGAGGTTGCAGAGAAAAACTTGAGAATTTAGAGAGAAAGAGAATAAGAATTGCAAGAAAGCGTAAAGTGAGAATAAGAGTTCAATTGGGCTTTTATACTTTCTTGAATTAAAACGTAAATACAATGATTAAATGATACTTTTAAGTAAGTTACAGTCGTTCAAGAATAAATAAAACTGTAGAAATTCTGAAAACTACCTTAAATACAAATATATACAATATTGTATATCTGTATCAACGGTTGAGTAAAAGAATCAACGGATGTGACTCACTTATAGTAACTGACGTGACACTTCAACGGATAAGGGAAATAGTTATCCGTTGATGAACAACACCATTTTATCCGTTGAAGGATAAAATTACCAGAAATGTATTTGTCTTTCAACGGATAATGAACATACGTTGATGGAACAATTTTGGCTTTCAACGGATAGAGAATATCCGTTGATAGGATAAGTCTTAATTAAAGCCAACTTTGTTCTTGCAGCAAATTCATTTCAGGCTCCAAGGCAGATTATATAGATGACATAAATTATGAATAATTAAGCATACCTAACTCACTTACTAATCTTGTGAATGTTGATTCATCAAGTGGCTTGGTAAATATATCTGCAATCTGCTTTTCACTTGGAACAAAATGAAGTTCCACTGTACCTTTCATCACATGTTCCCTAATGAAGTGGTACTTGATATCAATGAGTTTGGTTCTTGAGTGCTGCACTGGATTTTCAGTAATGGCAATGGCACTTGTGTTGTCACAGAATATTGGAATTTTGTCAACAGTCAGACCATAGTCAAATAGTTGATTCCTCATCCATAGTATATGTGCACAGCAACTACCAGCAGCAATGTACTCAGCTTCAGCTGTTGATGTGGAAACAGAATTCTGCTTCTTGCTGAACCATGATACAAGCTTATTCCCTAGAAATTGACAGGTGCCTGTTGTGCTTTTCCTGTCTATTTTGCAACCTGCATAATCTGCATCTGAGTAGCCAATTAGATCAAAACCAGACTCTCTAGGGTACCAGATTCCTAGATTTGGAGTCCCCTTGAGATATCTGAAAATTCTTTTAATAGCCACTAAGTGAGATTCTTTAGGGTCAGCTTGAAATCTAGCTCAGAGACATGTAGAAAACATTATATCAGGTCTACTAGCAGTTAAATATAAAAGTGAGCCAACCATGCCTCTATAACTTGTAATATCCACAGACTTTTCAGCCTTGTTTAATTCAAGCTTAGTGGCAGTGGCCATGGGAGTTTTTGCAGGTGAACAATCCATTAAGTCAAACTTCTTTAAAAGATCATAAATATATTTAGTTTGACTAATGAAAATTCCACCACTAACTTGTTTAACTTGTAAACCAAGAAAGTAAGTTAGCTCTCCCATCATGCTCATTTCATATTTACTTTACATTAATTTTGCAAACTTTTTACAAAGCTTATCATCTGTAGATCCAAATATAATATCATCTACATAAATTTGTACAAGTATCTTAGAGCCATTAACATTTCTAAAGAAGAGAGTTTTGTCAACAATACCTCTTGTGAAGTGATTATCTAGAAGGAACTTTGACAAAGTCTCATACCAGGCTCTAGGTGCTTGCTTTAGTCCATAGAGTGCTTTCAACAGATAATACACATAGTTTGGAAAATTTGGATCTTCAAAACCTGGAGGTTGGCTTACATAAACTTCTTCCTCCAATTCCCCATTTAAAAATGCACTCTTGACATCCATTTGATAGACTTTGAAATTGGCATTAGCTGCATAGGCTAGAAAGATTCTGATGGCTTCAAGTCTGGCAACTGGAGCAAATGTTTCATCAAAATCTATTCCCTCTTGTTGAGAATAGCCTTTAGCAACCAATCTGGCTTTATTCCTTATGACAATGCCATTTTCATCCATCTTGTTTCTGAATACCCATTTTGTGTCAATAGAACTCTTGTTCTTTGGCTTGGGTACCAACTTCCATACTTTGTTCCTCTCAAATTGGTTTAGCTCCTCTTGCATTGCTAAAATCCAATCTGGATCCAATAGAGCTTCTTCCACTCTCTTAGGTTCCTCCTGTGATAGAAAGCTACTATACAGACATTCATCTTGAGTAGCCCTTCTAGTTTGTACTTTTGATGTAGCATCACCAATGATCAGTTCAAAAGGGTAATTCTTGGTCCATTTCCTTTGAGGTGGTAGATTAGCCCTAGATGAGGTTGCCTCAGTATTGTCATGATGTGAGATAGAATGTTGATTTGTTGAAACTCCCCCTGAGTTGCTGATCCTTTGAAAGGAATTGGGAGCTCTATCAACTGATGAAGTGAATTGATTATCCGTTGACAGACTGTGATCAACGGATGCTTCATTATGAACTTCAACGGATGATGCACTTTGTCTTTCAACAGATGTTGCATCGCTTCTTTCAACGAAAGCTGAATTATTACTTTCAATGGATGCAACATTCTGTGCATTATCCAAAGGCAGATTCTGAATTCTTCTTGAGATGCCTTCTTCATCATTCTCATCTTCACTATCATCACAGTATATCTCAATGTTGTCAAATTTGAGTCCTTCATGATGTCCCTCATCTGTTAGTCCATCAATCTTTTTATCATCAAACACAACATGTACAGGTTCCATGACAATGTTGGTTCTTAGATTGTAGACCCTATATGATTTTCCAGCAGAATAACCAACAAATATTCCTTCATCAGCCTTTGCATCAAACTTCCCTTTGTGATCAGATTGATTCCTTAAGATGTAGCATTTGCAACCAAAGACATGTAGAAAGTTTAAAGTTGGTTTTCTTCTCTTGAATAATTGATAGGGAGTCATGCATTTTGCCTGATTGATTAGGGAAATATTCTGAGTGTAACATGCACAGTTAACAGCCTCAGCCCAAAAATAAGTTGGGAGTTTTGACTCTTCAAGCATTGTCCTTGCAGGTTCAATTAGTGATCTGTTCTTCCTTTCCACCACACCATTTTGTTGTGGAGTCCTTGGAGCTGAGAACTCATGCATGATCCCACTTTCTTCACAGAACAACTTCATGGTTGAATTCTTGAACTCAGTTCCATTGTCACTCCTAATATTCCTTACTTTGAAATCAGGATGATTGTTGACTTGCTTGATATGATTGATGATGATTTCACTAGCTTCATCCTTTGATCCAAGAAAATAAACCCATGAAAACTTTGAGAAATCATCTACAATCACTAGGCAGTATCTTTTCCTTGAAATTGACAATACATTGACTGGTCCAAAAAGATCCATGTGTAGAAGTTGTAGTGGTTCATCAATTGCAGATTCAAGCTTCTTACTGAATGATACTTTCTTTTGCTTTCCTTTCTGACAAGCATCACACAGTCCATCCCTTGTGAATTCCACTAGAGGCATTCCTCTAACTAAGTCCTTTTTGACTAGATCATTCATTGTCTTGAAATTCAAATGGGACAGCTTCTTGTGCCATAGCCAACTTTCAACTGGATTTGCTTTGCTGAGAAGACAAGTTATGGATTCTGCATCTGTAGAGTTGAAATCAGCTAAGTACACATTCCCTTTTCTAACTCCAGTTAGAACCACTTTATTGTCCTTTTTACTTGTGACAATACAGGCTTCAGAATTGAAGGAAACAGTATTCCCTCTGTCACATAGTTGACTGATGCTCAATAAATTGTGTTTGAGACCATCAACCAATGCAACTTCATCAATGATGACATTTTCTTTTGAAATCAAGCCATATCCCATAGTGAATCCTTTGCTGTCATCTCCAAAGGTTATGCTAGGGCCATCTCTCTCCTTAAACTCTGTGAGCAGGGTGAAATCTCCTGTTATGTGTCTTGAATAACCACTGTCCAAGTACCATAGATTCCTTCTTTGTCCCTGCACACAACAAAATCAATCAAGTTGATCTTGGTACCCAAGTTTCCTTGGGTCCAGCCTTGTTAGTCTTTTTCCTAGACTTCATTCCTCCTGCATCTTTTGACTTAAGTAACTTTGGATCAACCTTGGTCTCAGATGTGGTTGGTTGAAGTGTAGGGTTAGTCACAGAATCATTTAATACATTTGATTTAATCGTATAAGGCATAGGTTGTGCAAACATGTTATTCCACATAGGCATATTGTATGGCATTTGAGGCATACTAAATGCAGTAAGATAAGGATTGTTAATATATGGCATGTTTGAAAAATGTGCATGGGGATTCTGGTGAGACATAACAGGCATAGCATGCAGAGGTGACATAGACATGTTAGGCATGGAGGGATTTGAAGGCATGGGAGCATTTTTAACAGACTTGCAATTATCAGATAGGTGATTAACACTTTTACAATGCACACAGCTTTTTCTAGGAGCATACCTATCAGGTGTGTAATTGTTATGTTTATTAATCCCTACCTTCCCATTTCTTTTAGATTTTCTTTTAGTCTCCTTCTTATGCTCAACCAACTTAAGCCTATCTTTTAGGTGATCTAAAGTCATGTGTCCTATATTCATCTTACTGACATCTCTGGATGTGCTAGCTCCTTCTTTGACAAAGTTCTTGAGAGTTGAATCATTCTTTTTATTGAGATTATTTTTAAAAGAACTTGCCTGTTTTAATTGATGAGCCTTCAACGGATGCTCCTTTTCTTCCTACTCATGATGTTAGCAGAATAGATCTTTAAACTCTTTGTATGTTAAGAGCTTACTCTGATACCAATTGTTATTCCCAGTGGACTAACAATGAGATTTACAGAAGGGGGGTTGAATGTAAATCTCAAAACTTTTTCAAGTTTTGAGCAGTTTCTAAGGCTAAGTGTTTGAGTGATCAAATGTGTGTGAATTGCTTGAAGTTGATGCAGACAGATATATATTCAAACACAAATGTAATGAGCACAAAGAACTTAAAAACTTTTCTGGTGGATTTGTTGTTCCACCAGAGATGTGTTATTTCAGAAAATCTGTGATTCAAAGAATTAAATCACAGCTGCTTCCTAGTACAAACTAGATGATTTTCTCTTTTGATATTTCTAAACAGCTCAAGGAAAAATTCATGTCTAATTACTAGCTGCTACTTGGTTTATATATCACCAAGTTTACAAGTGAAGACAAACTGTAAAATACAATTGAAAAGATTCTTCACATGTTTCTTCTTCATTTCTCTATCCAATGCAATCTAGGATAATCTGTAAATCTTTGAATACTTCCTTGTTTGCATCAGAATGGAAATGCTGCATTTTCTTGATTCCTCCTAGAGGCTTCCACATTCCAGTGTGTCTCTGTCAACCCATGTGCCTCTGTTAGCTTGTGAATTGTCACTATCAACTGCTAATGAACTAAGCATCCGTTGAAGCTTTCATTCGTTGATGCCTTATCCGTTGAGGCTTTATCCGTTGAAGCTTTATCCGTTGATGCATTATCAGTTGAAGTCTTTATCCGTTGAAGCACTTATCCGTTGATGGATATTATCCGTTGAAGCATTAGAGACATCCGTTGAAGCTTTGTTTCTTATCCGTTGAAGGTCTTCAATATCCGTTGACACTTCTTCACTTATACAAAATTACAAGGCATGAAATATTTACACTTAGCCCTCCTATTTGTACATCCATTAGTAGTCAACATGACTGATCATTTCCTAACAACGTCTAAGAATTACAGCTTGAAACCAGAGAGTGAAATGTGCTACAATACTAAACTTATTGCTAAGTAAAGCTACTCCTTCAACGGATAGCCAAGATGGTCTTATCCGTTGAGGCTACAAACACTAGATTTCTACTTAAGTGTTTTGCTTAACTTATCATCAAACTAATACACATATTCCTAACACATATTAACCCCGAATCTTCTTTGAAAAATTATTTTTATCGAATATCTTATGTACTATGTGCTATATGTGATCTGATTGGTGTGTAATCAGCTTATGTGTATGTTATTTGGCGATTATTGTCGTGACTTTCAATCCGTAAATCAGATTTGGGTGAAACGAATGGTAGATAAAAGCTTGTAACAAATATGAATAAATTTAGAATAAGTATTGATGGATACTTGTGATGTCTAGCAGAGAAATCGAGGCGTAGAATGGGGAAGCATATAGTCAGTGATTAGGATTCGGTGAATGAGAGCAGGTGAAGCGTTAGCAGATTGAGATAAGGCAAGTGATTCCTAAACTATCTTGATATGTGTTTGGAATAGTTCTATTTTATATTGCAAGTGATTTGAAGTATGTACCTAAACCCTGATTTTAATTATTAATTTTTGAGCCGTATGCCATATTCTTTGTAAACCATTGATTGTTGAATACCCAGATACATACCACATATATACGTTACTACTCCAAAAATACATACAAACTATATACCGATCACTGAACCGTAATTGTTTAACATACAAACCTTCATACCTTATACATCAGAAGATTAATATTTATAATCACGAGACCTTGATTCTTCTGTTATACGATTCTTTTACCAGCTGATAGCCAATCTTTATACTTACCTTGTTATACCATTTTGGTGATTGCAAATCACCTTATGCTTGAAGACAAATTTTGTTTATGATTCTATTTATTGATTTACATTGTTTATTCTATTATTGTTATAGAATTGGATTATTTTATAAATGTGGACCAGATTCGTGGTCAGACCAGACTCGTGGTCGTATTAGGCCCATGTGTGCCTTGGATCCAGTATATAGAGTAGATTTGTGTGTCTTGCTCGAGGTTAGTGCGTGACTGATCAGCAGCCTAACCTTGAATTTTAAAATAAAAATTGAATATCCAATTCTAATCATTGCTTATTAAGAAAATTTGATAACCTAAATCATTTCATTTGATCATTGTTTAATCTCAATATTGTCACTGTGACTTGCTGAGCTAGTTAGCTCACTCTTGCGAATCTGTTTATGTTCTTTTCCAGTTAAAAAGGTACCCATTGGTAAAGAGGATCCTCAGTCAAGTGTGCGAGCTAGGATTCCAGGTTGAGAAGGAATAAGCTAGCTGAAGACTTTTATAATAGCTTAAGTTTGAAAGTTGTAAGAATGTTGGCTATTCAGATGTAGGTTATACTTGTTGGGATTTGGTACATTTGTAATATAAGTGTGGTTGTGGCTTGTGTGCATGTTTTAACCTGTTGCGATCGGTGGTTTATAGTAAGTAGGGTCATTACATATTATTATTGTCATAAGCAGGTTTACATATATTATATGTGTGTGTTTGTTGTGAACCCCAAACTTTTGACCCGAATTTGGAGGGCGTCACAAATACTATGTGAGGGAACCGGCAAGTCAGAGAAAACAAGATGCAACTCCTCATACAACAATATAAAAATTTTCATTTTGAAGATGACGAGTCACCGAGTGACATTTTCAGTAGATTTAAAAAACTACTGAATGGTTTAAAGTTGTATGGGAGGATCTATCAAAATACAGTTTTTAATCTAAAATTCCTGAGGTCTCTACCATAAGAATGGAAGTCAATGACTGTCTCACTCAGAAAATCTCAAGAGTATAAAGAATTTACTCTAGAGAGACTGTATGGTATCTTAAAAACTTATGAGCTTGAAATGGAGCAGGATGATCTATTGGAGAAACGAAGGAAGAAAGGTTGATCTATTGTACTAGTAGCTGAACAAGAGAGAGGAATAGAGTTGAAGGTTGAAGCTATGGAATCTGCACCAAACTCAAGGGTTTATAAGGCAAAGGAAAATGGCTAATGATTGAGAATGAAGATTATCCTAGTCAGGATGAAATGGAGGACATATATGAGCATCTGGCTTTCCTATCAAAAAGATTTGCCAAGCTTAAATTTAAAAAGAATTTTGGAGCAACCAAGCCAAATAGAAATATGGTGGATAATTCAAAATTCAAATATTTCAAGTGTGGTTTAAGTGATCATTTTTCCAATGAATGCAAAAGCCTAATTTTGAGAAAAGGAGGTTTGAGCCAGTGGATTATAAAATGAAATACTTTGATTTGCTCAAACAAAAGGAAAAGAATTTATTAACTCAAGAAAAGATTGGGCAACTGATAGGGGAGATGAAGATGAAGAAACAAGCTATTTCAACCTAGCCCTAATTGCCAAATCATATACAGCAGAAGTCAGTTCCTCAAGCAATCAGGTAATCACAATAAACCTAGCACACCTTTTCAAATATGAGTGTAATGATGCCATAAATGACATGTCTATAAAATTATATCACTTGCGTGTTAAACTTAAATCACCCACTAAAGAAAATAACATAATTAAAGATAATAATCTGTTTTTAAGTGAGAAAAATGATGTGGTAGAAACTCAATTCATTGAGTTTGAGAAACTGAAAATAGAGTGCAAGATTGTAAAGGATGAACTGACTGAATCTTTGAAGAAAGAGGAAATTTTAAGAAAGCAGCTTGAACGTGAGCAAGAGGTGATCAAGGCTTGAAAATCATCAAGGAATGTAAGTGCCTAAAAGCCAAAGTTCAAGAAATTGAGTCTTTTTGTGAAGAAGCCTGGAAAAAGGATAAGAAGAAACTAGACCCTGTATTGCTTGATGGCCTATCAATGGATGTGGATTCAATGGATGATGAAGCTTATCCATCAAAAGCTAAAAGTGAATATCCGTTGAAAGACAAGGATGCAAATCCGTCGATAGAAAAGAAGCCAATTAGCAAAGCCAAGCTTGCTAAGTTGAATGAGAAATATAGATCAGTTTTTAAGAACTTTATTACATATGAATCAAGTCAAGTCAAGGATACAAAGATAGTAAACGTGGGGCCCTATCAATGAAGCAGTTGAATGACAGATTAGAGAAAATTGATGTCAAGGCAGATTCTAAAAGGAAAAACAACAGGAATGGGAAAGTAGGAATTAACAAACATAACAACTACACACCAGATAAATATGCACCTAGAAAGATTTGTGTGAAATGTGGCAGTGTTAATTATTTGTCTATTAATTGCAAATCCGTTATGCCTACATCCATGCATGCACCTCCATCTTTTCCCAACACGCCCACATTACCAATGAATGTCATGCCTATTATGCCTGCAAGAATTTAAATGCAAAATTTGCTAATATGCCATTTGCACAAAATCCTTACTATGCTGAATTTAATATACCACAAATGTTATTTAGCATGCTTTACTGGAATAACATGTTTGCGCATTCTATTCCATATCATGTTAATCAAAATGTGCATGATAATTCTATAATTGATCATGGGATTTATAGTCAATCCCCTAGGACTAAGCTTGATCCTCAATCACCTAGTCTGATGGTGGAAAGCCTACGAAACCTAAGAAAAAGACTAACAAGGCAGGACCCAAGGAAACTTGGGTACCAAAATCAACTTGATTTAATTTTGATGTGTGCGAGGAAACAGAATGATTATATGGTATCTAGATAGTGGATGCTCAAGGCATATTAGTGGAGACTCTACCCTGCTCACTGAGTTCAAGGAGAGAGCTGGCCCAAGTATTATTTTTTGAGATGACAACAAAGGGTATACTGTGGGATATGGCTTGATTTCAAAAGATAATGTCATCATTAAAGAAGTTGCCCTAACGGATGGAATTAAACATAATCTTTTGAGTGTCAGCCAACTATATGACAAAGGCAACTCTGTAACTTTCAATTATGAAGCTTGTGTTGTTACCTGCAAGAAAAATAAAAAAGTGGTTCTCACTGGAGTGAGAAAAGGATATGTGTACCTAGCTGACTTCAATTCATCTAATGCAGATTCTATTACTTGTATTTTCAGGAAAGCAAGTCATGATGAAAGTTGGCTATGGCACAAGAAACTATCTCATCTGAAGTTCAAGACTATGAATGAATTAGTCAGGAAAGACCTAGTTAGAGGCATTCCTCAAGTTGAGTTCTCAAAGGATGGATTATGTGATGCTTGTCAAAAAGGGAAACAAATTAAAGCATCATTCAAAAGGAAGCTTGAATCTACAATTGAAGAACCCCTATAATTGTTGCATATGGATTTGTTTGGACTAGTCAATGTGTTGTCAATTTCAAAGAAGAGATATTTCCTAGTGATTGTGGATGTTTTCTCGAAGTTCTCTTGGAGATATTTTCTCAAATCTAAAGATGAAGCTAGTGAAATAATTATCAATCATATAAGGAAAGTCAACAATCATCCTGATCTCAAAGTTAGAAGGATTATGAGTGACAATGGAACTGAGTTCAAGAATTCTGTAATGAGGTTATTCTGTGAAGAAAATGGGATCATGCATGATATTTCAGTAGCAAGGACTCCACAACAAAATAGAGTAGTGGAAAGAAAGAACAGATCCCTAATTGAAGCTGCAATAACCATGTTAGAGGAATCAAAGTTACCAACTTATTTTTGGGCTGAAGCTGTCAATATTGCATGCTACACTTAGAATATTTCTTTGGTCAATCAAGCAACTCATAAACATCAGTTTTCTTATTTAGAGCAATGTTAAATGAGATGTAGCAAATCGGTTTCATTTTATTAACCGATGTACAATACGTTGAAAGACATCGATTTTAACTTCTATTGCAATGTTAAAATATTTATTAGACATCAGTTACATCACTTTCTTTTCAAAATCTTAATATCTATTATTGTTCTAGACATCAGTTTTACAACAATCTTGTAATGTGCATTTAGCTCAATAAAAATCATCAAATACAAAATTCATTTGAAGATTTGAATTACAATCAAAGAAAATTCAACATTCCAACCCAAAGATATCCAACACTAAACAAGGTATCCACTCAAGTACCTAAATATCAACTAGATTCTAAACATAAATCAAATTAGTTAGTAATATCCCAACATCTACCACCAAATATAGAGTGAAAACAAAATTAATTTTTGGGTAGGAAGAAATAGCCGATCAATACACCTTAGCTCGGAAAAACTTGATAGCCTCTACTGGCATTAACTTGGTTCGTGATACTAGGATAACACGAGCTAACTATCGAGTTGTTAATATTCCATACAATTGTTGGAGAGTTTGTTGCCTTAGATTATCTTCTTGGTATAACATAAAACAGTAGTGCTATTTTTTGCCTACAATAAGCAACACACATATATATATAAGCTTTCAAGAGTTCCTAGCTTTCCCATAGCCATGGCCATTTGAACCATGTAATTTGCAACATTTTCTGATGAACTGGATGGTCCAAGTGATCCAGCCAGTGTGTCCGTCAATGACTGCTGCAATAGCTCTATCCCCTAGGATAGAGCATCTTCAGCCTATTGGGATGTCTGCTGTAGGTTGCTAATGGACAATAATTGTTGCTCAATCAAAGGCTCTAACTGACTTATAGGCATCTATAATCATGTTAGTTTAATTTTTAGAAAAATGATATATATAGAAACGATCCCAAAGTGAAAAAGTAAGCAATTGTGCATTCTTTGAGAAAGGAAAAAAAATACCAACATACACCACACGAGAAAAAATAACATTGAGTTATATATATTGCTGTGCAAGACATGCCTGTACTTTAACAAGACTAAATCAACTTGACAACCCTAAGTAAGTTGTATTGTCATCTTAATTTGCATTTTGTATTGTAACATTTAAAGTCTGTAAAAATGTCAAAGATCAGACTGGAGTCTTTTTCTTTAAACAGTATCAAGCCTGAGAATTCTATCTGGAAGAAGATCAAGAAGATCATGCCTCAGAAGAATTATGAAGAAGCTTGGAGTTGAATAAATCTATTTTGAGAAAAATATTCTAAGTCAAGATCTCTACAAATCACATATTTAATGTTATAAAGAGTCATTCGAGAACTCTAGAATGACTTATAGAGAAGTCAGGAAAGCTACTAGAGAACTCAGAGATATCGACAAGCCAAACTGAAGACATGAAAATTGGAGATATCGACAAGTCATTTCTTCACTAGAGAACTCAGAGTTATCGACAAGTCAAATATCACTAGAGAACTTGGAGTTATCGATAAGTCAAATATCATTAGAGAACTCTGAGTTATCGACAAGTCAAAAATCATTAGAGAAATATGAGATATCGATAAGTCAATTATCACTAGAGAACTCTGAGTTATCGACAAGTCAATTAGTCACTAAAGAACTCAGAGATGTCTATAAGCCAAAGTGAAGACATGAAGTGGAGAGATCTCGACAAGCTAAATTCTCTTATAGAGAACTCAGAGACCTCTACAAGTCAAATCAACTATAGAGTAATGAGAGATCTTGATAAGCCAATATACTTATCGAGATGTCAAGTTCTCTATATACCAAACTGGAGATCTCGAGGTAAAACTCAAAGTACAAAGTGCAGACCAGTTTAATATCCAAGATTAACAATCAACAAACAATCCAACCAGTTGGATTAACGAGTCTACAAAAAGTAATTTGAAGAGTGTGCAAAATCAAGGGTGAAGATTAACTGACAAAGGAAGATCAAAGTTAACACAGTATGCAAAGATATGCTAAGCCAGAAATTGAAGATATACTTTTCCTAAAATTGAATGATTAGTGACAGTTTACTAAAGTGAATATCATCTCTTAATACACACTGTGTAAACCAGCAGTTAACTATCATATAAAATTAACACTGGTCCTTTGTTAGAAGTAACAATTTAGATCAGAAATCTTGTATTCTCTCAAGGAAGAAGTTAAGCTCTTTACCAACAAAGAGCCTAAAACTTTTGTAACAAATCATTCTTAATTTTAATATAAAATTAAGTGAGTTTTGAAATATCTGTGTTCTTTACTGTTACTGTTTAATTTCAGTTTTAACACATTTCACTACAAGATATGACTCACTTTGTTCACAACCATAAACACTTCAAGAAAAAGTAGAAAAACATAAAAACACATTCACCCCCCCCCCCTTCTGTGTGTAATTCATTACCTAACAAGTGGTATTAGAGCAAAATCTAAAAGTAAATAGATTCAAGATCTTGGAAGAATGAATACACAGAAAATCAGTAGCATCAAAATCCCTACTTTTGACAAAGCTAACTACACTCTATGGAAAAAGAAAATGTTGCTGTTTATCAGGATGGCAAATCCACTTTACATTCAGATTCTCAAAAATGGGCCCTTCACTCCTATGGTTAGAGTTGAGGAATCTACAGATGGAGACATGGTCATCCCATCTCATTATGCTCCTAAAGATCCTTCAGAGTACATTGAGCCTGAAAAAGAAAAAGTCTCTATGGACAGTGGCTTGCGGTTGATCCTAATAAAGTCACTTGACAATGTAATGTATAATAACATTGTCAACTGTGACACTGCTAAGCAGATCTGGGAAAAGATTGAAATACTATGTGAAGGAACTGAGGAAGTTAGATCTAATCAAAGAAGGATACTGATTTCACAGTATGAGGGTTTCATGGCTAAGCCAAAAGAAAGTATCACTGATGTGTTTGAAAGGTTTAACAAGCTGATAATTGACTTGCAGCTGCATGACAAATACTATGAAGCTGAAGAAGTGAACTTGAAGTTTTTGCTTACACTCCCTGATGGAGAGACTTGAGCATAATAACACTGGATGCTTTATATGGAATCCTAAAAACATATGAATTAGAGATGATTCAAAGGAAATCATTAAGAACTGGTCAAGGGCATATTGTAGATGGTTCAAGTGCTCTAATTGTCAATGAAGGCCAGATATCTAATGATGAGCCAAGATCCCAGACTCTAGTTGCCTCAACAAGTGAGCAAAGAAACAATGATTCACAAGAACAAGTCATTCTGGAATTGGAAGAAGATGAGTTCTACACCCTGGATGAACTTGATGAGCTTGATCAATGAATGGCCTATCTGGAAAGAAAGTTCTCTAATATTAGAGTAAAGAAGCCAAGATTCTTCAAGGGTAAAGGACAATCATTCAACAAAGATAACAGTTGGAAAGGAAAATGGAAGTACACATCTGATAGCAAAAATGGTTACAAAACTGGATCTGTTGACAGATCAAAGATAAGGTACTTCAACTGTGATGAACTAGGCCATTTTGCTACAGAATGCAGGAAACCCAAGAAAGAAAAGAAAGACAAAGCTTGTCTTGAACTGGAAGCAAAGTATGAAGCTCTTCTGAAGAAACAACAAAGCAAAACTTATATTGCAGAGGGAAGAAGTTGGGATGATTCTGATAATGATGAAGATGAGAAAGATGGAAATTATGCACTAATGGCCTTGGAGCAAGGAGAGTCATCCTTATCAAAATCACAGGAACCAACTCTCACTACCATTGATTTAAATGTGAGTCAATACAAGGAAACTGTAGAGAAGATGAGCACATAAATGTTTCACATTCATACAAGTATGGTTGCTGCTAATAAAGAGGTTAGCAGACCGACAAAGATAAATGAGAAGCTTGAAAATGAGAAACAAGAAGCTGAATTGTTGCTGGTAGAGCTTGAAGCTGTGAGATAAGAGAATGCATATCTGAAGAACAAGCTCAAGTGTGCAAGTGAGATTGAAGCAGTGTTAAGGGAGAAACTGGAAAAAAATGAAGTGAAGTTGAAGTCATTCAAGAATGCATCTGAGTTGGTTGGACAATACCATGAGAAAAACAAGCCATATGCAAATATTGCTATTGGTCTGATTATGATGCCATAAACAACAGGAAGAAAAATATAGGTGACAAAGGAAAAGCAACAGAAGATGAAAATGTTCCATCAATGTTGAAAAAGGTTGTTTCACCTATGTTCAAGGCATGTGAAGTTAACTTTAGTGAAGAAGAGTTGATTATCAAGCAAGAAATTGTTGATGAAGATAATGAGAAGAAAAATGCAGAAGCAACTCAATCCTCCAAAGCTGAAGAGAATCTCATGAACAACCAAGGTTCCAAGACACCTGTCAAAGAAACCAAAACTGAAGATGCAAGAAAGAAGAAGAAAAATAGAATTGGGAAAGTTGGGATAAACAAAAGCAACAATTTTGCTTATGTTGCAGATGCTCCAAGAAAGAAATGTGAGAAATATGGCTCTGTGAATCACCTAACTCACCTTTGTAAAAAGGGTGTTAGCAAGTCAGTTGAAGGAGCCTGTAAATATAATGAAGCAGATGCAAATGATCCCTACTCATTTTGTGACAAGTTTAATTGCATCCCTTGCAACTTGAAAGTGATGAAAAGTTGCCACAAGCTGAGAGTAGACCTCAAAGGAAAAAAATTGGGTCTACAACAGATAGGGAAAATGCATAATATTCAATGAATTCTATTTTATCTAAAATAACTCATTCTACTTCTGCTAAATCAGTTAACAAGAAGAAAGTGCCCAACATTGCTTGGGTTGCTAAACACACTTAAAATTCATTGTGTGCAAGGAAAAATGAAGAAGGTCATGTGGATTATAAACAGTGGATGTTCAGAGATATGACAGGTGATAAGGCCCTGCTATCACAGTTTGAGGAGAAGGCTGGCCCTTTGGAGACAACAACAAAGGATTCACAATGGGAAATGGAACGATTATTTCTGGAAATGTTGTCATTGATGATGTAGCATTGGTAGCTGGCCTTGAAGTAAATCTTCTCAGTGTCAACCAGTTTTGCAGACAGAGGTTTTAAAGTTTTATTTGACAAAGAAGAATGCACTTTTATCAGCAAGAAAACTAGTGAAATTGCTCTGAAAGGAGCAAGAAAAGGAAGCTTTTTTGTTGCAGACCTGGACTCAGCAAATAAGGATGGAATTTGTTGCTTCTACACTAAGGCATCAGAAGAACAAAGCAAGTTATGACATAAAAAGTTGTCTCACTTGAATTTCAAGGAAATTAACACCTTGGCCAAAAAGGAATTACTAAGAGACATGCCCAATCTGGAGTTTGCTCAAGTTGAAGTTTGTGAAGCCTGTCAGAAAGGAGAAATGAAAAGATCAAGTCACAAGTCAAAAACTGTGAATTCTATAAGTGCACCTTATGTTACATCTCGATACATATACATACTTACACCTTCGAAAACTCAAGTAACCTAGCTTTTCAATCCAAAACCGATTTCTCTCTCATTTTTACTTCTTTCTCACTAATTTTTCTTACCCATTCACTCTCACTAAACAAAAATGGCACTCAATATTGTTAGAGCTACTATCCCAGAAAAAGGAACAATTACCTTGCTTTTATTAATGCTAACCAAGCCCCTGATAGTTTCAAGGGGTTTGTAAAATTCTTGTCTGAATCCTACCTTGCAGGAGCTTTAACTGCTAACCCAGTCTTGTACTTGGATGTTCTGCATGAGTTTTGGACAACAATTATGGTAAGGACTGTTATGAATGACAACTCTGTATCTCCGGTGGTAACTTGCTCAGTTGGAGGCCAACAAATAGAGTTTAATGAGCAAGATGTGAATATAGCTCTGGGTCTTCCAACTACAAACTTAGTGGAGGTGCCAACCCAGGATGAACTGACTAAGTTTATGGACTTCATCAACTATGGTGAAAGAATCAACTTGTCAAGCTTGAACAGAACCAACTGAAGGAAGGAATGGTCCTTTGTGTTTGATTTTGTAGTGAGGGCCTTCATATGTAGGAAGACAGGGTATGACAATATTTCAAGTGTGGTGCATAAGCTGGTATACTCAATAGCCCACAAAAGACGCTTGGATGTTGGTCTATTGATCCTAGAAGAACTTACAACCAGCCGACCATGCCCCAATCTGCTAGAGGTAAAGAAATTTTCTTTCCTAGATTCATTATGTCCTTTAAACCATAAAGTAACAGACATATATTTGTTGAATGGTATAGATATCACTAAAATAGGCAATTATAAGCAAATGTCCAAAATAATATTTCGTTCATTTACTACAAATAACAAGGTAAATATGAGTCTAAAAATCACTCCATTCATGATGGAGAGATTTATGACTTACCCTTACCCAATGCCTGACATGAGATCAAATGCACAGTCTAGCACAACTATGGTTCCTGAACCCGTGGAAGTACAAACACAGGAACACCGAGAGGGACCTTCCCAAGCTGAAACCACTTCTTCAAACCAAATGGAAGCTAGGAAACCAACCACTTCATCCTCTAAAAAGGATGAAGTGAGTAAAAAGAAGAGAAATGAGATAACCCTCACAGTAATAGATGAGAGTGGTGAGGATCAAACACAAGCTGAGTCACCCTTGGTCAGAAAGACAAAGAAGGCTAAACAAACTAAGCTGACCACTCAAACTACCTTTGTATCCTCCCAAAAGGATGCAGTTGTAAAAATATAGACTAAACAGACTCTAGATACATTCTCTCAACATAATGTGTCTATTGAAAAGAGCATTCACCCCAATGTACCCTGTATAGAGTCTGCACATCCAACACCTGAACAAATTCAAGTGTATGGTAGGAGAAATAAGAATGACAAATACAGTGAGAGAACATCTATTGAAGCTCCCTCATCCATTCAAGGGGATCTGCCAACACTCACTTCTGAGCAACCAATCTTAATCTCTCAAATTTCTTCCTCACACAATGCACTTGAATCCATTTCTCAGGTGCAAGCTTATTCAAGTGACTTGGTTCAAGAAACCTTGCTCACCACCCAGAAACCACAATTAATTTGTGAGAGGCTATATGCTGGGGTAGACCTTGATGACACCAACATAAACATGGAGGATTCATCAGTTTTTACCGAAGATCCCATAGAGATCCTAAATGCACCTTCATGTGCAAATCAGTCTTCATAGACTGTTAGGTTTGAGGGTAGTACTCCTGAAGGGGAGCTATCTAAATCCTCTCCAATTCAATTGGAGGTTCCTCATGTAGGAACAATTCCCCTAAAAAACCCTAGCAGAAATTGCATTAGCAGTTGATACTAGGAGTACAATTGCCAATGGTCCTGTTATGGGAGAGGCAAGTTTATCACATTCATATGACAGTGCTTTGCAAGAAGCACAGGCATTTAAGACTGGTGCATATGATAGTAACCCATTCAAATTCCCTCTAATTCAATTGGAGGTTCCCTCAACTAGGTTGGAATAACAACTTGTCATAAACACAAAGCAATCTGTGAGTAAAACTGTGACTTCTATCACAGGTGGTTCTGATCCCTCACACCAACCATCAACCTCACAACCCCAACAACCACACCTTGTCTCCAACTGGCTCCAAGAAGCTGCTCCTCAATCAAATCTTGAAGAGTTCAGGGTAGATCAGCTTGAAAGACTAGCACAAATCATTCAACGGTTGCTGACTTCAGATATGTCTAACCAGGACTATCAGGCCATTATGCTCTCCTATCAAACAGATGTCCAAGAGCAACAAGACAAAATTATTAATGAAGCTGAACATGATGGAAACTGTGATGCATGGCTAAACAAGGACTATAATCTGGGGATGGAGGGTGTTTTAGCTAAGTTCAAGGAAGATTATCTGACTATTTTGGGCAGTAATGCTAAAGCACTGACTCCTGGTGAGGTCTATGATACAATCAATGAAGTTTTCAAGGCTTTACTCAAAGCTTTCCATCTCTTTGGAAAAGCTCTAGAACTCAGATTGATTGGTCATGAGGACAGGGTGAGGAAAATGGTAAATGAGAAGATGGATGCGATTATACCTTCTCAGGTCAAGATCACCTCAAAGTTTCAACACTTTTCTGACCAAATGAAAAGACTACATTTAACCACTATGGAAAAAAATGTCAAAAATCTCAGAAAATCCTTCAATGCTCTCCATGAAGTAGTCCAACAACAAATCACCAATGCAAATGACACAAAGGTCAAACTGGAACAGTTTCACCAGAGCAGATATGAGCCTTCTTCCTTACTTATGAATGGTATCAAATAGGCTGTGGAAGCAACTTTTGGCTCCTCAATATGTACAAGTTCTCATCAGCCTGGCTTAACCTCTACAAATCTTCAAATCCAATCTCCTCAACAACAAGTCTCAGACTTGCAGACCTCCAATGCATCTCTCAATGCTCAAGTTCAGGCCTTGAATTCTCTAGTCAAGAGTCAACAATTAGATATCCAGACCCTGGTGGACTTTCACAAGCATCTCCAAATGCAGAATTTTGTTGCTTTGGGAGCCATCATGGGGAAGCTCAACATACCACTGCCTTCTTTACCTGAACAAATAAGGCCAGAGTTACTAACTCCCCTCCTCATGCCTGTCACCAAGACTAGGGGAGATTGAGGCTAGGATTCAATAATCTAGGAATGCTAAGGAAAAATTTAAAGAGCCTATTCAGGTTGGTCAAAGCTCTTCTCAAGTTAATGTTGGAAAATTAATAACGGCAGTGGTGGTGAAAATTGACAACTTTTTGGAGAAAAGGATTATCATGAACATCAATGATGATGGTGTGGACAGGTGTCTTCAGGTGACTCTCACAAATCTTCAAACTTTAAGAGCATCTGAACTGGATGCTTGACAGAGTGAATCTAGTTATTCCAAAAGACACTCAACTTCTTCAAGAGCTCAAAAAGGCACAGATAACAGCTTTTCCAGAAGCCTATCTATATCCAAACCAAGGAGTAGTTTATGTCTATCCAACAACCAAACAAGCCAAACATCTCCTTGTTCCTAAACCTTGTGTCAGATCAAATATGAGGCTGATCATGACTTTGCAGTTTGATCTAAAGTACAAAAGGAACAAGAAGCATGAGGATGTGGAGATGATAAAGATCTTGGATAGATATCTTGTAAATCCTGACACCATACTTCCAAATACTCAATACAATTTAAGAAAAGACAAGGATGATGATGAGCAGAGGGATGACAAACAAAAGCCTTCTGGCTCAAATCCAAGTCAAGCTTCTAAAGCAACTGACAGCAAGGACAAGAAGCAGGATGAGAAAAAGAAGGATGATGAGAAGAAGAAATAAAGTTAGAGAAGAAGCAAGAAGAGACAAGATGGCTCAGAACCACATCAACCAATCCTAAAAATCCAAATAACTCAAGATCAACCTTCAAAGTCAACAATATCAAACATCAAACCACCTCAAATCACTAAGCCTAAATTCCTATACAAGCAAACTACAAACACCTTTCTAAAATTACCAATCACCTCAAGCCAAACATCTCTCAAGAAAATCACAAACCTACCTTCTGTCAAACCATCACTCAAAATCAATTACAAGTATGTTGGGAGGAAACCTAAGAAATCCAAGCCTACTAAAAAAACAGAAGTCACTGAAAGGGCCATCTCGAATTGTTTCAAGCAAAATGATTTTCTACTTTTAAAGCATCTCAGATGAAGATTATTTTCAACAACTAGCTGAGAAAATAGTTAGAGCCTGGGTTGTAACTCTAAGGGAAGTGATAATTTACTAAGAAGATGGGTCCTTCACTTTTCTTGGTTGCAGTTTAATGGACTCTCTTTCTCCCACCGAAATAAAGAAAGTGATAAGTTTATTAAAGGATAGGCATACTGATATTAGAGCATGGAGATCTGTTTTGGCTGAATGGTTGTTTGAAAGAGAGGAAAGAAGAACAAGGAATGAAGCTGAATATGAGGAGAGGGTAAGGAAGTATGATGTGGAGAATAAGATGTTCATAATAAGATCATATGAACTCAAGGCCAAAGAAATGAGCAGAATCTCTAAGGATGGAAAGTTTTTAAATATTAAAGCTGGCAAATTCACAAGATTTAGGATTGATTTACTAGACAGTGGTTATCCAAAGGCAAACAGACTCAAACTTATAGAAGCTTTAAGTGGGACACCTATTATAGAAGAACTTGAAATTCTTGATTACTTAAAGGATCTCATTAGAAAAGAAGCAGAAGAAAAAATAGTCTTTATCAGATGCTTGTAACTATTTAAACTCTGTAAATCTCCTAAAGTATAAAAGTTGTAATTGTGTCAATTTTTATGTATTAATTTTATTTTCCATTTTAACTTGGGGTTAGTCTTGTTAACAGACATGAATTTGTGTTAAGCAATCTTCTCACAAATTGGGGGAGATTGTTGTGCAAGACATGCCTGTACTTTAACAAGACTAAGTAAAATTGACAACCCTAAGTAAGTTGTATTATAATCTTAGTTTGCATTTTGTATTGTAACATTTAAAGTCTGTAAAAATATCAAAGAGCAGGCTGAAGTCTTTTTCTTTAAATAGTATCAAGCCTGAGAATTCTATCTGTAAGAAGATCACAAAGATCATGCCTCAGAAGAATTATGAAGAAGCTTGGAGTTGAATAAATTTGTTTTGAGAAAAATATTCTAAGTCAAGATCTCTATAAGTCACATATTTAGTGTTATAGAAAAGTCATTCGAGAACTCCAGAATGACTTATAGAGAAGTCAGGAAAGCTACTAGAGAACTCAGAGATATCGACAAGCCAAATTGAAGATATGAAGATTGGAGATATCGACAAGTCATTTCTTCACTAGAGAACTCAGAGTTATCGACAAGTCAAATATCACTAGAGAACTCTGACTTATAGACAAGTCAAATATCATTAGAGAACTCTGAGTTATCGACAATTCAAATATCATTAAAGAACTCTGAGATATCGATAAGTCAATTATCACTAGAGAACTCTGAGTTATCGACAAATCAATTAGTCACTAGAGAACTCAGAGATGGCTATAAGCCAAAGTGAAAACATGAAGTGGAGAGATCTCGACAAGCTAAATTCTCTTATAGAGAACTCAGAAACCTCTACAAGTCAAATCAACTATAGAGTAATGAGAGATCTCAATAAGCCAATATACTTATCAAGATGTCAAGTTCTCTATATACCAAACTGGAGATCTCGAGGTAAAACTTAAAGTAAAAAGTGCAGACCAGTTCAATATCCAAGATTAACAATCAACAAACAATCCAACAAGTCTATAAAAAGCAGCTTGAAGAGTGTGCAAGATCAAGGGTTAAGATTAACTGACAAAGGAAGATCAAAGTTAACACAGTATGTAAAGATATGCTAAGCCAGAAATGGAAGATATACTTTTCCTAAAATGGAATGATTAGTGATAGTTTACTAAAGTGAATAACATCTCTTATTACACACTGTATAAACCAATAGTTAACTATTATATAAAGTTAACACTGGTCCTTTGTTAGAAGTAACAAATTAGTTAAAAAAATCTTGTATTCTCTCAAGGAAGAAGCTAACCTCTTTACCAACAAAGTGCCTAAAAAATTTATAGCAAAATATTATTAATTTTAATATAAAATTAAGTGAGTTTTGAAATATCTGTATTCTTTACTGTTACTATTTAATTTCAGTTTTAACACACTTCACTACATGATTTGACTCACTTTTTTCACAACCATAAACACTTCAAAAAAAAGTAGAAAAACATAAAAACACATTCACCCCCTGTGTGTAATTCATTACCTAATATATATATATATAAGTAAAGATGTAAAAATAACGATAAATTATAAATATAGGTTGAATGTTAGCAATAGAACTATAAAGGTACATGGGAAACCAGTAGACCTTACTAGGTGTGACCTAGCGCATATACGTAGAAAAATATCAGCCGTAAACTTCATTTACGCGACTTTAATAAGTCAAGACAATGTTCACCTTCATATTTTTGTGATGACTGAAATTCTAAATTTTTAAAATCAATTTTTAGATAATATGTTGTTCCTATTGCAAAGAGATTCACCAGAACAAAATATTCTTAAGGAGCAATCCAGAAGAATATTGACTCCCATGTCAAAGAAAACTCAACTACAAGTCTACAACACCTGTAAACTGTATCTCGGCAGATTATATTGACAAAGAGTAACTCAACACTAGAACTCAGTAGCCTCTCCTGCAAACAAGCCAATATATATTCAATAGTGGATGTATATAACTTGATTTGTTGTATAACACTACCGGCTCCTGCCTTGATATGTAGTCCATATGGTCTAATCAATAAAAAATCACTAAAATACAGACATACCTTAGATGAGAATTGTGAACGAACACATTGCTGAGTTTTGTAGAGCTTCATAATCTCGAAAGAAAAATATTGAGGATAACCAATATCCATAATCTCTACAATATGATTATGAATATTAAAGGATGATGCATACGTGTAATTCTGGCTACTACTGTAAAAGAACAAGTTTCATTTAACCCAA
Organism: Apium graveolens; assembly: GCF_009905375.1. NCBI lineage: Eukaryota > Viridiplantae > Streptophyta > Magnoliopsida > Apiales > Apiaceae > Apium > Apium graveolens. Next base: position 248,384,838 of record NC_133652.1, read on the forward strand.
CTTCTTCCCAACATCGAGCATTATGCACAAGTAAGATAAATATAAATTAGTAATTCTTACGATCCTTCCAACTTTTAGTCCATGACACTCAATAGTATGTGTACCAAGCTCAATCTCCATTATCCTGCAATATTCACAAAAAAGAGTGAAAAAGAGAGGCAAATTAAGAGCAATGAAATCCATTTTAATTATTATTTAGGTAAGTGCTAGGGACAATAGAAGAAACTCAATTACTTGGTTGACACTTGACATGTATTTAGTAAAAAGTACTTGTCCTAGAGGATGTGATCAAAGTTTTGTGACATAGTTAACAAGCCAGCCAGGCAATGAATCTTTTATAATGGTCAGGAAGACATTTAAAGGCAAGAACCATCTAGGACCAAATCCAAAAACAACCTTATAAATTTAAATCAAATAGGCTGTTAGGAATATATGTGCATTAGTTTGATGATATGTTTAACAAAACACTTAAGTAGAAGTTTAGTGTTTGTAGCCTCAACGGATAAGACCACTTTGGCTATCCGTTGATGGTGCAGCTTTACTTAGAAATAAGTCTAGTGTTGTAGCACATTTCAGTCTCTGTATTTAAGATATAATTCTTAGAAGTTGAGAGAAAATATAAGTCATGTTGACTACTAGAAGATATGCAAATAGGAAGGCCAACTGTAAATATTTTATGCCTTGTAATTTTGTATAAATGAAGTGGTATCAACGGATATCTTAAAGGCCTTCAACGGATGAGAAACAAAGCTTCAACAGATGTCTCTAAAGCTTCAACGGATGTCTCTAAAGCTTCAACGGATAGAGCTTCAACTACTAACATATCAACGGATAAAGCCATCAACGGATGAAGGCTTCAACGGATGTTCTGTTAAATAGCAGTTGGTAAGTGGTAGTTGTAACAGCAGACAGAGGCACATGGGTTGATAGAGATAACTGAAATGTGGAAGCCTAATTTCAGGAACATCAGAAAAAGCAGCCGTTCTACTCTAGTACAAAGAGACAATAGTCAACAAAGTACTTGAGTGATATGGAGAAGAAACAAGTGGAGAACTTATTTTATTATTGTATTTTTATCTTTGTCTTCACTTGTACACTTGGTGATATATAAACCAAGTAGAAGCTAGTAATTAGATAAGAATTTTTCCAAAGCTGTTTAGAAAAATCTTGAGAGAAAAATTATCTAGTTTGTACTAGGACGCAGCTGTGATCAACTTCTTGAATCACAGATTTTCTGAAATACCATCTCTGGTGGAACAACAATCCACCAGAAAAGTTTTTAAGGTCTGTTGTGTTCTTTACATTAGTGTTTGAATATATATCTGTCAGTATTAGCTTAAAGCAATTCATACACTTGTTTATCTTAAACACATAGCCTTTGAAACTGCTCAAAACTTGAAAAAGTTTTGAGATTTACATTCAACCCCCCTTCTGTAAATCTCATTGTTAGTTCATTAGGAATAACAATTGGTATCAGAGCGAGCTCTTGACACACAAAGAGTTTAAAGATCTTGGAAACTAACAAAGATGAGTAAGAAGGATATTGGAGTAAAAATCCCAGTTCTTGACAAAGACAGTTATCACCATTGGAAGGTGAAAATGCACCTTCATCTACTCTCCCAAGATGAAGGTTATGTAAACTGCATTGAGAATGGTCCTCACATTTCCCACAAAGTAGCCACAGTTGCTACGGCCACAATTGCTGTTGGTCAATCCATTCCAAAACCTGGAGCAGAATGGACAATGGAAGACACAGAAGAAGTCCACAAGGATAAGAAGGCTATGAACATTTTGTTTAATGGTCTTGACAAGGATATGTTTGATAATGTGATAAATTGCACAACTGCCAAAGAGGTTTGGGACACAGTTCAGCTACTGTGTGAAGGTACAGAACAAGTAAAAGAAAACAAAATGCAGCTTCTCATTCAACAGTATGAGTATTTTCATTTTGAAGAAAATGAATCTTTAAATGACACATTCAATAGATTCCAAAAGCTGTTGAATGGACTGAAGCTGTATGGTAGAGTGTACCAGGTGAAGGATTCAAATCTTAAATTTTTAAGATCCTTGCCAAAGGAATGGAAACCCATGACTGTCTCCTTGAGAAACTCTCAAGATTATAAGGACTTCACTCTTGAAAGATTATATGGAATCTTGAAGACTTATGAACTAGAGCTGGAACATGATGAGGTATTGGAGAAGGGAAGAAAGAAAGGAGGTTCAGTTGCCTTGGTAGCTGAAAATGAGAAAGAATGCAGACAAGAAACTGTGAGATCTACATCAAACTCCAAAGATGGCACAAGCAAATCAGAATCAAGCAAGGGTAAGGAGCAAGTTGCTGAGAATGAAGACAACTCCAGCCAAGATGACTCTGATGGTATTGATGAGCATCTTACATTTCTGTCCAGGAGATTTGCAAAGATGAAATTTAGGAAAAACACTAGAGCCACTAAACCTCATAAGAACATGGTGGACAAATCCAAGTTCAAGTGTTTCAATTGTGGTATAAGTGGACACTTTGCAAGTGAGTGCAGAAAGCCAACTTCTGAAAAGAAGAAATTTGACCAAGTAGATTACAAAAAGAAATATTTTGATCTGCTCAAGCAAAAGGAGAGGGCTTTCATTACTCAAGAAAAAGACTGGGCAGCTGATGGAGAAGAAGAGGATGAAGATGTGGAATATGTCAACTTGGCTCTCATGGCTGATTCTGAGGAAAATGAAGTTAGTTCATCAAGCAACCAGGGAAAAAGAAGAAATCTATGGTACTTGAACAGTGGATGTTCAAGACACATGACAGGAGATTTCTCCCTGCTCACTGAGTTTAAGGAGAGAGCTGGCCCTAGCATAACCTTTGGAGATGACAGCAAAGGGTTCACTATGGGATATGGCTTGATTTCAACAGGGAATGTCATCATTGATGAAGTTGCATTAGTTGATGGTCTCAAGCACAACTTACTGAGCATCAGTCAACTATGTGATAGAGGGAATACAATTTCCTTCAATTCAGAAGCATGTGTTGTCACCAATAAGAAAGACAACAAAGTGGTTCTAACTGGAGTTAGAAAAGGAAATGTGTACTTAGCTGACTTCAACTCTACAGATGCAGAATCTATTACTTGTCTCTTCAGCAAAGCAAGTTCAGCTGAAAGTTGGCTATGGCACAAGAAGCTATCCCATTTGAATTTCAAGACAATGAATGATCTAGTCAAAAAGGACTTAGTTAGAGGAATTCCTCTTGTTGAATTCTCAAGGGATGGTTTGTGTGATGCTTGTCAGAAAGGCAAACAAAGGAAAGCATCATTCAAAAAGAAGCTTGAAATAACAATTGATGAACCATTACAGCTGCTACATATGGATTTGTTTGGACCAGTCAATGTATTGTCAATTGCAAGAAAAAGATATTGCTTGGTGATTGTAGATGATTTCTCAAAGTTTTCATGGGTCTATTTTCTTGGATCAAAGGATGAAGCAAGTGAAATCATTATCAATCACATCAGGCAAGTCAATAATCATCCTGACTTGAAGGTTAGGAATATCAGGAGTGACAATGGAACTGAGTTCAAGAATTTGACAATGAGGCTGTTCTGTGAAGAAAATGGAATCATGCATGAGTTCTCAGCTCCAAGAACACCTCAGCAAAATGGGGTAGTTGAAAGAAAGAACAGATCTTTAATTGAGGCTGCTAGAACAATGCTTGAAGAATCAAAGTTACCAACATATTTCTGGGCTGAAGCTGTTAATTGTGCCTGCTACACTCAGAATATTTCTTTGATCAATCAAGCTAAAGGCATGACTCCTTATCAGTTGTTCAAGAGAAGAAAACCAACTCTAAACTTTCTTCATGTCTTTGGATGTAAATGCTTTATACTGAGAAATCAATCTGACCATAAAGGGAAGTTTGATGCAAAGGCTGATGAAGGGATATTTGTTGGTTACTCAGCTGGAAAATCTTATAGGGTCTACAATCTAAGAACCAACATTGTTATGGAATCTGTGCATGTTGTGTTTGATGATAAAAAGATTGATGGACTAACAGATGAGGGACACCATGAAAGACTCAAATTTGACAACATTGAGATATATTGTGATGATAGTGAAGAGGAGATTGATGGAGATGACACTTCAAAAGGGATTCAAGATATGCCCTTGGATAATGCACAGAATTCTGCATCCGTTGAAAGAGGCAATGCAGTATCCGTTGAAAGACATAGTGCATCATCCGTTGAAGTACATAATGAAGCATCCGTTGATCATAGTTCATCAACGGATAATCGATTTACATCATCAGTTGATAGAACTCCAAGTTTCCTGCAAAGGACCAACAACTCAGGGGGAGTTTCAACTGATCAACACTCTGTCTCACATCACGACAATACTGAGGCCACCTCATCTAGAGCACATCTTCCACCTCAAAGGAAATGGACCAAGAATCATCCCTTTGAACTGATCATTGGTGATGCATCATCTAAAGTGCAAACAAGAAAAGCTACTCAAAATGAATGTCTGTATAGTAGTTTTCTATCTCAGGAGGAACCTAAGAAAGTGGAAGAAGCCTTAATGGATCCAGATTGGATATTAGCTATGCAGGAAGAGCTGAACCAATTTGAGAGAAACAAAGTTTGGAAGCTGGTACCCAAGCCAAAGAACAAGAGTTCCATTGACACAAAATGGGTATTGAGAAACAAGATGGATGAAAATGGCATTGTCATAAGGAATAAAGCCAGATTGGTTGCTAAAGGCTATTCTCAACAAGAGGGAATAGATTTTGATGAAACATTTGCTCCAGTTGCAAGACTTTAAGCCATCAGAATCTTTCTAGCCTATGCAGCTAATGCCAATTTCAAAGTCTATCAGATGGATGTCAAGAGTGCATTTCTAAATGGGGAATTGGAGGAAGAAGTTTATGTAAGCCAACCTCCAGGTTTTGAAGATCAAAATTTTCCAGACCATGTGTATTATCTGTTGAAAGCACTCTATGGACTAAAGCAAGCACCTAGAGCCTGGTATGAGACTTTGTCAAAGTTCCTTCTAGATAATCATTTCACAAGAGGTACTGTTGACAAAACTCTCTTCTTTAGAAATGTTAATGGCTCTAAGATACTTGTACAAATTTATATAGATGATATTATATTTGGATCTACAGATGATAAGCTTTGTAAAAAGTTTGCTAAGCTAATGTAAAGTAAGTATGAAATGAGCCTGATGGGAGAACTAACCTATTTTCTTGGTTTACAAGTTAAACAAGTTAGTGATGGAATTTTCATTAGTCAAACTAAATATATTCATGATCTTCTAAAAAGGTTTGACTTAATGGAATGTTCATCTGCAAAAACTCCCATGGCCACTGCCACCAAACTTGAATTGAATAAGACTGAAAGGTCTGTGGACATTACAAGTTATAGAGGCATGGTTGGTTCACTTTTATATTTAACTGCCAGTAAACCAGATATAATGTTTGCTACATGTCTGTGTGCTAGATTTCAAGCTGATCCTAGGGAGTCTCACTTAATTGCTATCAAGAGGATTTTCAGATATCTCAAGGGTACACCAAATTTAGGTATTTGGTATCCTAGAGAATCTGGCTTTGATCTAATTGGTTATTCAGATGCAGACTATGCAGGTTGCAAAATAGACAGGAAAAGTACAAGAGGCTCCTGCCAATTCCTGGGAAACAAGCTTGTATCATGGTTTAGCAAAAAGCAAAATTCAGTCTCTACTTCTACAGCTGAGGCTGAATACATTGCTGCTGGAAGTTGCTGCTCTCAAGTGTTATGGATGAGGAATTAACTCCTTGATTATGGACTTCATGTTGATAGAATTCCTATCTTTTGTGACAACACAAGTGCCATAGCCATAACAGAGAATCCTGTGCAGCACTCAAGGACCAAGCACATTGATATCAAGTACCACTTCATCAGAGAGCATGTCATGAATGGTACAGTGGAACTACATTTTGTTCCAAGTGAACAACAAATTGCAGACATATTTACCAAGCCACTTGATGAATCAACATTCACAAGATTGGTAAGTGAGCTAGGTATGCTTAATTACTCATAAAATTTATGTCCTAATTGCAATTTGAATTGAAGCCTGAAATGTATTAGCTGCAAGAGCAAATTTGATTTTTAACACAGATTATTCCATCAACGGATATTCCCTATCCGTTGAAAGTCAAAATTGTTCTGTCAACGGATGTTCATTATCCGTTGAAAGTCATATACATTTCTGGAATTTTTATCCGTCAACGGATAAAACTGAAGTGCTCTTCAATGGATGACAGTTTACCTTATCCGTTGAAATATCACATCAGTCGATTCAGGTGTTTCACAGCCGTTGATTCTATTGTCTTAACCGTTGATACTCATACATACAGCTGTATGTATTTGTTTTAAAGGTAGTTTTTAGAATACTTACAGTTTATTCTTAAACGGCTGAAATTCACTTACATATATTTATTGTTTAATCTCTTATTTATGCTTTTTAATTTGAGAAAGTATATAAGCCCTTCTGATTTTTCATTTTTTTACTTTACGCTTTCTTGAAATTTCAAAGCTTTTACCATTTTCTCTCTGCAAAACCTTCAAGTTATTCTCTGCAATTTCTACTTACAACAATGGCACCAGTAGTAAAAATTATGTCTCAATCTGGGTTCATCTATGAGAAGAACAATTTCATAGCTTTGGTAGCAAAGAATGAAGCCCACTCAGATTATCACAAAATGATGGACTTCATCAAAAACTGTAAACTTAGCTATGCAATGCTGGAAGCCCCAACGATTTACTGTGAAGTAGTTGAGGAGATTTGGACAACTGCTGAGTTCAACTCCATAGATATGACCATCTCTTTCACTCTCAAAGGTAAAAATCACTGTGTTAACTGTGATGATTTACTAGCATGTTTTAAATTGCCTGAGAACAATGCCATGACACCACACACTGATAATGATGTATCCAGCATGTTAGATTCCATAGGTTATTCTCTTAACTCTGCTAGTTTAGGGAGTATTAAAAGAAAAGGCCTTAGGAAAGAATGGAGTTTTCTTGGGGATTCCTTTATCAAGGTTTTCTCTGGGAAAATTAGTAATTTTGATGCCATAACTTCATCTCTTGTTAATATGCTCTATATGCTTGTTTCTGATAGGTATTTTAACTTTAGCAATTATGTTATGCTAGAATTGGGTACTAGATTAGGTAACTAAGCTAATAGACCTAATAACATCTATTATGCTAGATTCTTTATGTTATTGGCTAACCATGTTGCTGAAGGTTTGGTCATAACCAATGAGAATAACAAACTCAAGTGCTGGGCACAAGAGAAAAGAGTTCTTGCAGATTTATTGAGAATGGATCTCAACAGCAGTGTACCATTGGTATATTTACCAATCATGGATGCACCTCAGGTAAGTGAGGTAATTGTTTCTACAACTCCTACTTCTTCCAACCCCTCTATTTCTTTATCTTCTAGTGTGCCCATGGAATCTGTGACAATGCCCCAACAGATTCCTACCAAGGTCACCAAAACTAAACTTTCAAAATCAAAGACAAAGAAAACCACCTCTGTTGTTTCTCAAAAGATAATAGTTGTAACACCTACCCTTAACCCTGAGGGGAGTGAACAGGGTGTGAGTGGTGAGGGGAGGGGTGAACATCAAAGAAACCCCCAGGATAAGGAAGGAGAGATAAGTGTTTCCCAAGCTAGCCAAACCACAGTTTCTCAAAAAGCTGTGGTGGTTGAAAAGGTTACTAGCACATCCCTAGCTGCATTCTCCCAAAAGGATGTAACTATTGAAAATAGTTCCCAACCAGGAACACAGATCAAATGAGGGAGGGTCACAGAAGCCAAACACTCACCAACAAAAGCTTTTATTAGAAGAAAGAGGGCTAGAACCCAATCTTCTACACAGGGTGCACACACTGCACAGATACATCCATCTGTATCTATGCCTTCTCAAACTCAGTTTGATGTGGCTCCAACAAATGTGGAGTCACTGCCCCATTCTCTCACAATTAACACACATCAATCACCACACACTTCATCACCATCTCTGGATGTGGATATGTTATTCCCATCAATTCCTGATTCTCCCTCTTTACAACTCAGGGAGGAGCCCCACTCAAATACAGGTGATCATCATCTTTTAGATGATTTGTTGGATCACCCGCAAATTCTTTCAGATGTAATTGAAGGATCTGTGTCACCAAAACTCAAATCAATCCACACAGATTCAACAGTTATATCACTTTCAATTTCTACTTCTTTTCCTTCTTCAACGGATATCACTCATCCGTTGACAAGTGGTTGTTCTTCAACAGATAAGCTTAACAGCAGTTATCCGTTGATACCATCAGTGTCACCTTCAACGGCTATTCCATATCCGTTAATAGTCTCTACACACACAACTGAAACAATTCCAAGTATAGAAGACATGATTACTGTACAATCACTTTTAGGACTGAGGGAAGGGAGTGACAATTTGAGTGAGAGGCTGGGTTGCACCCAGGCAAAAGGAGAGATTGAGAGCTCAAATATGCATGCTATTTCTTCCAGCATGGCAAAAGTAAGTGAGAGGAGTACCACCTTAGTAGGTGAAGGTGAGGAAGTGAGGAGTGTGAGCCAGGGGGAGCCCCTGATGCAAGAACATAGAGAAAATGAGAGAAAGGCAGGTACAGCAGAAATAAGGATGGATCCAGCCATTGCTAGTGAGTCAATGATTGTGAATGATGCTGAAAAGGAAAGACAATTTCAGCAACATTACAAAGCTGTTATTGATAATATTTCCTTGGATGCTGACACTTTTACTCATCCTGTTTCAGCCTATTAGTTGTTGGCTGCTCAGGGCAATGAGGAGGCAGAAAAGACACTACATCTAGTACATACAACATAATCTCTTCAAAGGGATAAAGCTGCTATTAACAAGATGCCTTCTACAGCTGGTGAGTCATCTGAGGAATTTGGAGTAAATTCTGATGATGATGACTCTGTTTCTTTTGATGGAAGCATGAACTTAGGGGGAGATGAAAGCCCTAGTTCTATTCCAAATTTACCTGAATGGGCCTTGACAAAGGAGTCTACAACAGGGCAATTCAATGTCTCCTTAGTCAAACAAATCAGTACTATCCAACAGGCCATTCAGAAAACTTCACATGCTGGTACCAAGGCAATCCTTACAGCTCACCTGGACTCACTGCATCTCATGAAGTTGCAGCAAGTAAGACAGAATCTGAGTGTGGATGAACTCAAGAAGGATATTGCTGACTTGAAATCCTACAATTCTGAAAAATTGGATTCAGTCATGCCCTATGGTATAATGAAGGACTTATTGTTGAGATTGAAAAAGGATTCAAATACTGAAAAGAGGCTGGCTAAGTTAGAAGACAGAGTCCAAGTTATTGAAAATTCTGTGGCCATCATTCTTCACAACCAACAATCTCAAACAAGTCTACTTATGCAGCTGGCAAAGGCACATGGCTTGACCCCTCTCCTTGATGATAACAAAAAGGGGGAGAGAAAAAGGGAAGGGGAAGGAGAGCCATCTACAAAAATCCAGATATCTAAAGTGCTAGTTCCTGCCATCACTACTTCTCCAATTATGCAAATCAAAGGAAAACCTGATGGAATTGACCTAATCCAGCTAGCAGCAGCTGAAATTCAAGTGAAAGAGCAAAGGAGGAGAATTGATGAAAGGGTGCAACAAGTGTTTGGCTCAACACAAGATAAATCAATATATGTGAAACATAGCAAAAAGGTTGAACCAATCAATATGGAGCACAAGCCAGAAAGGAGAAATAAGGTTGGAGAGACTTCTTTCAAGAATCTAAAACCTATGGTTCTCAAGTCCAACACTAGATCCAACAAGGACTCCACAAAGAACCCTCTAGACTTTGCTCAGATGAAAGAAGTGGACTTTCCTCTTCCAAAGCCTGATGAAGACAAAGTTTTGGGTACTAGCATCATAAAACACAAGGAGACCATGGATGAGGCAGTAAGGAGAAACATGGCTATTATCTTTAGAGAGGGAAAGAGCATATGTGTGATGCAAGGACATCCCAAATTCTCAATAGCCAAGAGGGAAGAAACCAAAAGGTTAAAGAAAGAAGCTGAAAAACTCAAGGCTGGCAAAAGAGCACAAGCAAAGCTTGAACAAAAGCTAAAGTCAAGTCTAGTTGAAAATGAGAAAGGAATTGAAGTCAGGGGTGAAGACAAGATTGCAAACCTAGATGAGGTTTTTGGGAGTATATTTGGTGAGAATATGGAGGAAAGAGAGGAATGGCAGAAGGGAAACAGAAGAAAGGCCAAGGCACATAGAAGGAGTGAAGATAACACTGAAGAAACTAAATCAATATCTAAACCACTACCTTCCATACCTGAACCTTGTGTTGCTGATCCCACTATAAACATCCATGGTGAACTAATCATCCCAAAAGAGGAACCTATTGATTAGGACACCATCAAATTGCCTACATTTCTAACCACTCTTCCATTACCAAAGAAACAGAAAAGAAAATCCAAATCTACACCTCCCCTAACCTCTAAGAAATTCACTCAAAAACAAAAACCTAAGCCTAAGCCACCCATTTCTAAAGATGATTATGTTCACATCTGTGACATAAAAGAAATTTCAGACATTGAACTCTATCTGGATGAGCTGGAGGATGTAAGGGGAATAGCTGCCTACAGACAGCTACCAGAGAGATTGGTGTTCAGATACAAAGGAGCTGGGGAAAGAACATGGCCTCTCTACAGGATTCTGAATGAAGGCTACTCTACCTTGATCAGAGTCTTTTCAGCCATACAAAAGGATTCTGGCTTTACCAGGACTGCCAAGACTGAAATTCTCAACAAGATTGCCAACATAAGGAAAACTTGGAGGGAGCCCAATGCTTTGCCCAGAACTTTACTCATTCAAGAAAGGGGAATTACAATCCACAAATCACCTCATTGGTTGATGGAATTTAGAGATGATAAAGGAGTCAGAAAATTTTTCAGACTTGAAGACCAACTCAAGATTGCCAGCAATGAAACTCTCAAGGAAATGCAATCTAAGTTGGATATCAGTGATGAAGATGAAGCTGAATTCTACAGACAACTCCAACTCCAAATTGAGGAAAATGACAAAGGGCTAAGAAAGAAAACAAGGGAACAAAGAAGAAAAAGATGATTTGCTCAGACGCACCCTTGGAAATTCTGTAAATCTTCAATTACCTCCTAGTACATACACTTTTGCAGCACTTTTAAATTTCTACTTAGTTTCAATTCATATATTTGTTAAGTGTTTTGTTATCATCAAGTTAACCCTGAATTTATGTCTACAATTCTCATAGACATAAATAGGGGGAGATTGTTAGGAATATATGTGCATTAGTTTGATGATATGTTTAACAAAACACTTAAGTAGAAGTTTAGTGTTTGTAGCCTCAACGGATAAGACCACTTTGGCTATCCGTTGATGGTGCAGCTTTACTTAGAAATAAGTCTAGTGTTGTAGCACATTTCAGTCTCTGTATTTAAGATATAATTCTTAGAAGTTAAGAGAAAATATAAGTCATGTTGACTACTAGAAGATATGCAAATAGGAAGGCCAACTGTAAATATTTCATGCCTTGTAATATTGTATAAATGAAGTGGTATCAACGGATATCTTAAAGACCTTCAACGGATGAGAAACAAAGCTTCAACGGATGTCTCTAAAGCTTCAACGGATAGAGCTTCAACTGCTAACACATCAACGGATAAAGCCATCAACGGATGAAGGCTTCAACGGATGTTCTGTTAAATAGCAGTTGATAAGTGGTAGTTGTAACAGAAGACAGAGGCACATGGGTTGACAGAGATAACTGAAATGTGGAAGCCTAATTTCAGGAACATCAGAAAAAGCAGCCGTTCTACTCTAGTACAAAGAGGCAATAGTCAACAAAGTACTTGAGTGATATGGAGAAGAAACAAGTGGAGAACTTATTTTATTATTGTATTTTTATCTTTGTCTTCACTTGTACACTTGGTGATATATAAACCAAGCAGCAGCTAGTAATTAGATAAGAATTTTTCCAGAGCTGTTTAGAAAAATCTTGAGAGAAAAATTATCTAGTTTGTACTAGGACACAACTGTGATCAACTTCTTGAATCACAGATTTTCTGAAATACCATCTCTGGTGGAACAACAATCCACCAGAAAAGTTTTTAAGGTCTGTTGTGTTCTTTACATTAGTGTTTGAATATATATCTGTCAGTATTAGCTTAAATCAATTCATACACTTGTTTATCTTAAACACATAGCCTTTGAAACTGCTCAAAACTTGAAAAAGTTTTGAGATTTACATTCAACCCCCTTCTATAAATCTCATTGTTAGTTCATTAGGAATAACATAGGCAGGCTGATATTTAAAACCAACCCTTATAAAATATCAAAATGTACATTATATATACAATTACATAACTACACATTCATCATTCTCTAAATATTAATACGTCGCCAATCAGTCCATTACAAGTCCAAAGCCAACCGAATTAGAATAATCCCATCAACTTCAATAACAATCTATAATTCAAAGAATACAAAATAAAAATCCAACTTTAAATCAATCCTAAGCTACCCCAATAAAAAATGAGCCTATAAATTTAAAAAATGCTTAAAAAAATGCCTAAAAAGACTCAACAGTCCAAACCCAGAAGAAAAAAGAGACATATGTGCATATACACACATGTATTAATATATTTATATATGAATGCCTGCAAAAATACTAAAAAATTATGGATATCTTACTAATTCAAAGTGGTTTCAAGCTCCACAAACATTCAGATCTGCGGAAAAAATCTAGATTAAGAATAAAAAGTTAAAAATTTGAAAACTCAATTAAAAATATACATGTTTCACACTAATCGAACCAAACTAGCTGCTTTGAAGACTATTTACACGAATGGGTCAATTACAAGCTCGATTGTGTTTAATTGAGATTCATACTTATTTATAAATAAATGGATTTGTGCAAAATTAAGGTTTGAGATGGGTTGAATGAGAGCCGAGATATTAATATGGTAAGAGAGGATAAATAAAGACAAAGAAGAAAGAGATTGTTGTGCAAAACATGCCTTTATTATAACAAGACTAAGTCACATTGACAACCCTAAGATTTAGTTGTATGATAGTCTTAATCTGTATTTTGCATTATATTACTGGAGTCTGTAAAAATGTCAAAGATTAGACTGGAATATTTTTCTGTGAACAGTATCAAGCCTAAGAATAAACTCTAAAAGAAGATCAACAAGATCATGACTCAGAGAAAAGGCAAAGAAACTTGGAGTTGAATAAATTTATTTTAGAAAAAATGTTCTAAGTCAAAATATCTACAAGTCACAAATCAAGTCATATAGAGAAGTCATTCGAGAACTCCAGAATGACTTATCGAGAAGTCCAAAATGGTTTATAGAGAAGTCTCAGAGATATCGACAAGTCAAATGAAGATGTGAAGATCAAAGATATTGATAAGTCAAAATGAAGATATGAAGATTGGAGATATCGACAAGTCAATTTCTAATTAGAGATCTCAGAGATATCGACAAGTCAAAATGCATATAGATCTCAGAGATATCGACAAGTCATTTCTACATGCAGGGTTTTGGAGACCTCGACAAACCAAGTTCACTTATAGAGAACTCAGAGATCTCGACAAGTCAAAGACACTTATAGAGAACTCAGAGACCTCGACAAGCCAAATTCACTTATAGAGAACTCAGAGACCTCAACAAGTCAAAACACTTATAGAGAACTCAGAGATCTTGATAAGCCATTATACTTATCGAGATGTCAATTCTCCATACAACAAACTGGAGATCTCGATATGAACCTCAAGTATAGAATACAGACAAGTTAAAGATTCAAGTTTATCAATCAACAAACGATCTAATCACTTATATTGAAAAGTCTACAAAAGTAGCTTGAAGAGTGCAAGATCAAGGGCCAAGATTAATTAACAATGGAAGGTCACAGTCCTACAAGATTTGCAAGGATTCACTAAGCCAGAAATGGAAAGCTTTAGAGATAACTTAAAGTAGGGTTAGTAAATCTTATTGGATGCCGTGTAAACGTGTGTTTACTAATCTATAAAGTAAACATTGGTCCTTTATTTTTAAGTGTAACAAACAGATCTAGATTTTCTTGTACTCTCTGAAGATAGAAGCTGAGTTCTTTACTTACAAAGAACCCAGAAATTTATAGCAAGATATAGTTAATTTTAGTACAACGTTAAGTGAGTTCTAAAAATACAGTGTTTGTTATGCATGCTTTATTAATTATGTTAAACACAATATCTCTACAAATTAGACTGATTTGTTCACCATATCCAAATAGTTTAAAAAATTCTAAAAATCAAGAAAATACATTCACCCCCGTCTGTGTTACACTCAACATCTAACAAGTGGTATTAGAGCAAAATCTGAGAGAAAACATATAAAGATTTTGGAAGTATGAGTACACAGAAGATAAGCAATATTAAGGTACTAGTCTTTGACACAATCAACTATACACTCTGGAAAAAGAAAATGATGTTGTTCATAAGGATGGCTAATCCATTATATATCCAGATTCTCAAGAATGGCTCTTTCACCCCCACGGAAAGGGTAGATGAATCTACAGATGGAGACATGGTCATCCCAGCTCATTTTGCACCCAAGGACCCTTCAAACTACACTGAATTTGAGTAGGAGAAAATCTCTATACATAGTGGCCTGCAATTAATTCTGATAGAGTCACTTGACAATGTCATGTACAACAATATTGTCAACTATGACACAGCTAAACAGATCTGGGAGAAAATAGAGATTTTGTGTGAAGGTACAGAGGAAGTTAGATCCAACCAAAGGAGAATACCGGTGTCTCGGTATGAGGGATTCATGGCAAAGCCCAAAGAAGGAATTATTGATGTTTTTGAGAGGTTTAATAAATTAATAAATGACTTGCAACTATATTATAAATATTATGAAGCTGAGGAGGTTAACCTGAAGTTCCTGCTAGCTCTTCCTGACCATCTTGAATAGAAGATATCAGCCATTAGAGAAGGAAGAGATCTAAGCAGAATGACACTGGAAGTTCTGTATGGAATCCTTAAAACTTATGAGCTTGAGATGCTGTAAAGAATTCATTAAAGGAAAACCATTGACATGTGGTTGATGGCTCCAGTGCCTTGGTTGTACATGATAGTGAAGAAAGTGAAGATGAGAAAGATAATCAAGTTTCAGTTATTCAAGCTGTGGAACAAAAGAGCAAAGGACCCCAGAAGTAAGTTGTTTTGGAACTGTAGGAAGATGAATATTACACCTTGGATGAGCTAGATGAAATGGAGCAATCCATGGCTTACTTGGCTAGGAAATTTTCCAACATAAGAGTCAAGAATCCAAGGTTTTTCAAGAACAAGGGACAATCTTTCAACATCAACAATTAGAAACCAAAAGCTCAGTATAACTCAGCTAGCAAGGTGGATACAAAACTGGATCTGTGGACAGATCAAAGATAAGGTGTTTCAACTGTGATGAGTTAGGTCATTTTGCTACTGAATGCATGAAGCCCAAGAAAGTGAAAAAGCACCATGCATATCTGGAGTTAGAGGCAAAGTATGAAGCTCTCTTGAAGAAATAGTCTGGAAAAGCCTATATTGCAGAAGGCAAAAGTTGGGATGATAATGATAATGATGATGAAAAAGTTGGAAACTATGCACTAATGGCTCTTGAGCATGGAGAATCGTCCACTTCAAATTCAGAGGTACCAACCCTAACCACTATTGATTTAAATGTTAGTCAATATAAGGAGACTATTGAAAAAATGAGTGTAGAGATGTTTCGTATACACACAAGCATGGTGGCAGCTATTGAGGAAGTAAGTAAGTTGTCAAAGATAAATGAGGAGCTTGATATTGAGAAACAAAATTTAGAACTCCAGTTTATTAAGCTTGAAACTGTCAAGCAGGAAAATGAATATCTAAAGAAGAAGCTGAAGTGTGCTAGTAAAATTGAAGCTGTGTTGAGGGAAAAGATAGAAAAGAATGAAGTAAAGTTGAAGTCTTTCAGGAATGCTTCTCAGTTAGTTGGTCAATACCATGAGAAGAACAAACCATGTGCTAATATAGCCATTGGTCTTGACTATGATGCCTTGAACAACAACAAGAAGAATGAAGGTGACAAGGGCAAATCAACTGTAAATGAAAATGTCCCAGATATACTGAGAAAGGTTGATTCACCTTTATTTAAGGCATGTGAAGTAAATTTCAGTGAAGAGGAGTTGGTCATCAAGCAAGAACTTGCAGATGAAGATAAAGAAATGAAAAATGAAGAAACCAATCCTACTACTGAAAGAAATAATAAGCCCATGGTTAACCAACTCCCTAAGACACCTGTCAAGGAAATTAAGATTGAGAATACATGAAGAAAAAAATAAAACATAAATGGAAAGATAAGAGTAAACAAGAACAACAACTTTGCATTTGTTGCAAATACCTCCAGAAAGCAATGTCAGAAATGTGGCTCAACAAATCATCTAACTCACCTTTGCAAAAAGGATATTAGCAAGCCAAAATTGGGAGCCTGCAAGTACAGTGAAGCAAATGCAGAAGACCCTTACTCCTTTTGTGACAAATTTGACTGCATACCTTGCAACATGAAAGTGATGACAAGTTATCACAAACTGAGAGTAGATTTGAATTATGTTAATTTTGAATCTATAGACAAAACGGAAAATGTAAAACAATTTGTTCACACTGTTCCTTCTGAATCAACATATTTTAATTCTGAAAATTTTTTCAGCAAGAAGAAAGTACCCAACACTGCTTAGGTAGCTAAACACACTTAATCCTCATTGTGTGCAGGGCAAAATGAAGAGATTAATATGGATCATAGACATTGGATGCTCAAGACATATGACAGGTGATAAGGTCATGCTATCACAGTTTGAGGAGATGGCAGACCCATTAGTGACTTTTGGAGACAACAACAAAGGTTTCACAATGAGATATGGCAAGTTAATTTATGGAAATGTTGTCATTGAAGATGTAGCACTATTAGTTGGTTTAGAAGTGAATCTCCTAAGTGTTAGTCAATTCACAGATAGAGGATTCAATGTTTCATTTGATAGAGGAGATTGTTCAGTAATCAGCAAAAAGACTGGTGAAATTGCTTTGAAAGGAGCAAGAAAGGGAAGCCTGTTTGTTGCAGATTTACACTCAACAAATAAGGAAGGAATCTATTAATTCTACACCAAGGCATCTGTAGAGCAAAGCAAGTTGTGGCACAAAAAGCTCTCTCACCTGAATTACTAGGAAATCAACACCCTGGAGAAAAAGGAGTTAGCGAGAGACATGTCAAATCTGGAGTTTTCTCAAAATGAAGTTTGCGAGGCTTGTCAAAAAGGCAAAATGAAGGAGTCAAGTCACAAGAGTAAAATTGTGAATTCCATAAGTGCACCTTTGCAACTTATCCACATGGACTTATTTGGACCAGTTAATGTCTTATCAATTTCAAGGAAGAAATATGCACTTGTGATGGTGGATGATTACTCAAGATACACATGGGTAGAATTTATGCATTCTAAGGATGAAACTCCACACATCATAATTGAACACATCAAGAAGATTGAGAAGCAGGCTGAAGATCTGAATTATGTGAAAAGATTAAAAAGTGAAAATGGCACAAAATTCAGAAATGCAACTTTAACTGAATTCTGCAAAGACAAGGGCATTGTTCAAGAATTCTCAGCTGCTAGAACACCTCAAAAAAATGGGGTAGTTGAGAGAAAGAATAGAACACTAGTAGAGGCTGCTAGAACAATGTTGCAAGATGTCAAACTACCAACAAGCTTTTGGGAAGAAGCTGTCAACACTGCATGCTATACTCAAAACAAATATCTCATTAACAAGAATCTTGGAAAATCACCCTACTCAATCTTATCTAAAAAGAAGCCTACTGTGAAGCATCTTCATGTGTTTGGAAGAAAGTGTTATGTATTAAAAGATAACTCTGAATATGTAGGAAAATTTGACTCTAAGGTTTTTGAAGCAATATTTCTTGGATGTTCATTGGAGAGAACTGCCTACAAAGTTTATGTGATTGAACAAAAGAAAATTATGGAAAGCACAGATGTGACTTTTGATGATGACAAGTGTCCAGGCTTGGAATGCTTTGATGATAATGAAGCTGAGACCCTTAAATTTGAAAATCTCAACATTGATAGTGATTCTGAAGATGAAGCTGAAGTCAACACAAAAAACATAGTGGATGAAGAGTCAACTGAACAAGTGAATCATGAGAATGGAAGCTCATTTCAAACAACTGAATTTGATAGCACAAACTCAGGGGGGGGAAGAGGAGAAAGTTCTGCAAGTCATGCCAATGATGGAGAAGATACAAAAAATTCAAGTCAACAAACTCACACCAGGAAATGGAATAGGAGTCACACAAGAGAAGCAATTATTGGTGATCCAAATGCTGGAGTGAGGACCAAAAGTGTAACTACTAATGAATGCCTACATGCATGCTTTCTTTCATAAGTTGAGCCTAAGAAAACTGAGGAAGCTCTACTTAATCCTGATTGGATATCTACTATATAAGAGGAGCTAAATCAGTTTGAAAGAAATAAAGTTTGAAAGTTGGTTCCTGCACCAAAGAATAAAAGTGTAATTGGAACAAAGTGGGTGTTCAGGAACAAAATGGATAAAAATGGGATTGTAACAAGAAACAAAGCAAGGTTGGGTGCAAAAGGCTACTCACGGGAAGAAGGAATTGATTATGATGAAACTTTTGCTCCAGTTGCAAGACTTGAAGTAATAAGAATCTTTCTTGCATTTGCTGCACACTCAAACTTTATGGTGTATCAAATGGATGTGAAGAGTGCATTCCTAAATGGTGAGTTAGAAGAAGAAGTTTATGTGCAACAACCACCTGACTTTGAAGATCCTGAATTTTCAGATTTTGTCTACCAACTTCTAAAGGCTCTCTATGGATTAAAGCAAGCACCTTGAGCATGGTATGGCACACTGTCAGAATTTTTGATTAAACATGGATTCACTAGAGGAACTATTGATAAGACTCTCTTCTACAAGCAACATGGTGGTGATATAATCCTAGTTCAGATCTATGTGGATGATATCATTTTTGGCTCTACTAATGAAAATCTATGTCAAAGATTCTAAAAATTCATGTAGGGTGAATATGAAATACGTATGATGGGAGATCTAAGTTACTTTCTTGGACTTCAAGTCAGTCAAAGAAGTGATGGAATCTTCATCAGCCAAACAAAGTATGTTAAAGATCTATTGAAGAAGTTTGGTATGGTTGATTGTTCACATGCATCAACACCCATATCTATAACTACAAAGTTGGATGAAGATAAGAAAGGAAAAAGTGTAGACATTTCAGGTTATAGAGGGATGATTGGATTTTTGATGTATTTAACTGCTAGTAGACTAGATATTATTTTTGCAACATGTCTGTGTGCAAGATTTCAATCCAATCCAATAGAATCACATTTGATGGATGTGAAGAGAATTTTCAGATACTTAAAGGGGACTCCTAACTTGGGATTATGGTATCCTAAGGGAACAGGATTTGAAGTTGTTGGATACACATGTACAGATTTTGCTGGATGCTGGGTTGATAGAAAGAGCACTAGTGGAAGCTGTCAATTTCTTGGACAAAGACTTGTTTCCTGGTATAGCAAGAAACAATAATTCGTGTCAACTTTCACAGCTGAGGCTGAATACATAGCTGCTGGAAGTTGTTGTGCTAAAGTGCTTTGGATTAGAAATCAGCTAATGAACTGTGGTATAGTGTTACACAAAATTCCAATTATGTGTGACAATACTAGTGCTATATCTATTATGGCTAATCCAGTCAATCATTCTAGAACAAAGCACATTGATGTAAGGTACCATTTTATTAGAGAACATGCTGTAAATGGTACCATTGAGCTCATTTTTGTTCCAACAAAAATATTATTAGCTGGTATTTTTACTAAACCTTTGGATGAATCTACCTTCACTAGACTTGTAGGTGAAATTGGAATGTTAAATAATTCATCTTAAAGGCAGAAACTCAGCTAATGTGTTGCAGCATATTGATTTCTAATAAATCAAAATTAATTTGAGTTAATTGAAAATTACCTGGAATATGAGTTATAAATATTTTAGAAATCTCTGTATATTAATTTTCAAACTTAAAATTTATCCTGGAATTTTTCAATTCTGAGAAAACTGTCTACATGATAATTTACATCTTCAATATGTAAAATTAGCATAAGACATATTCAAAAAGAACAAAAGTATATAAAGAACCGAGTTCTCGATAAGTCTAACTGACTTCTCGACAAGTCATTTGAGACTTCTCGAGTGATTTCTCGAAAAGTCATTTTTCTGACTTCTCGGAGGACTTCTCGACAAGCATCATAATGACTTCTCGATAAGTCATTGTAGAGATCTCGATAAGTGATAATTCATAGAATTCTCTACAAGTATAAGTTTTAGACTTATCAACAACTTAGAACTGAGATAATTTAATTTAATAAATTATTTTGGTAAAATACTTTTGATAAAATCATTCTAATTTTATTTTGATTTTTTCGAATAAAAATTGGAAAAATTCAGTCCATTCAGGACAAACCGGGTATTTTTTGGACATCTCGATAAGTCATTTTTCTAGTTCTAGATAAGAGTCAGGAAAATGATATATTGATATGAATCTATTCTCAATATTACTTCTCGATAACAAAATTCCAAACGTTTATCTTTGAGTTCTCGATAAGTCATTTACCTTTTACTATAAATACCCAGACATCTCGACATACACCTCTTTATGCCTTCGAGATCTCTAAGTGACCTAATTTTTCCAAATCCAAACCATATTCTTTCATTTCTAACTATATCTCTCTAATTTTCCTTACCCACTCTAATTCAAACGTGTCAAATGGCATCAAACACAGTTACATCTTTTATCCCAAAGGAAGGAACCAACTGTCTTGCATTTACAGATGAAAACCAAGCTCCTGATAGCTTCAAGAGCTTTGTGAAGTTCCTTTCTGAGACATACTTTGCAGGTGCTCTAACTGCAAATCCAGTATTGTACTTGGATGTTCTTAGTGATTTCTAGAACATAATTGTGGTAAGGAGAGTGGTGCATGAGAACCAAGCTACTTTCATGGTGGTTAACTGCTCCACAAGTGGAGTTTTCTGAAAATGATGTCAATCTGGCTTTGGGCATCCTACTGACAATCTGGTGGAGGTTCCAACACAAGAAGAGTTAGCTGAGTTCATGGACTTCATAAACTACAGTGAGAGGATCAACTTGGCAAGCATGAACAAGAAGTACTTAAGGAGGGAATGTTCTTTCCTTTTTGACTCAATTGTGAGGGCATTCACCTGTAGAAAGACAGGATATGACAACATTTCAAGTGTTGTTCAGGAGCTGGTGTTCTCCATGGCTCACAACAGACACCTCAATGTAGGACATCTGATAATGGAGGAGCTCAGCACCAGGCTCACAATGCCCTTGACATCAAGAGGTAAGGAAATCTTTCTTCCTAGATTTATAATGTCTGCTTTAAATCATAAAGTGCATGACATTCATTTGCTTAATGGTATAGATAGAACTAAAATAGGCAACTGTAAACAAGTGTCCAAAGTTCTATTTGGCTCACTCATTATAAAGAACAAGGTACCTTTAAGTCTTAGAATCACTCCATTTATGCTGAAGAGATTCAGGACTTACCCTTACCCTATACCTAACATGAGATATACAATCACATCTAATACAGTAATGGCTCCTGTACCTGTGGAAGAACAAACACAGGAATACCAATAGGGGCCTTCCCAAACTGAGACCTCTCTTTCTGTACCAATAGCGGCTAGGAAACCAACCACTTCATCATTTCAAAAGGGTGAAGTGAGTAAAAAGAAGAGAAAGCAGAAACCCCTTACTATTATTAATGAGAGTGGTGAGGATCAAACACAAAAAGAGTCCACCCTGGTCAAGAAACCAAATAAGACAAAACAAATTGAGTTGACCACTCAAGCTACCTCTGCATCCTCCCAAAAGGATGTAGTTGAAAAAGAGGGAATCAAACAGACTCTAGGAGAATCCTCTCAACAGGGTGTCTCTATTGAAAAGAGCACTCTCCCTAGTGCACTCTGTAAAGAGTTTGCACCATCACTTGAACACATTCAAGTGTATGAAAGAAGGAATAAAGATGACACACACACTGATGGAACATCTCTTGAAGCCAACATTCAGTTCTGAAATCTCAAATCTCATTTCTAAACTTTCTTCTTCATACAATGAGACACTTGAATATGATTCTCAAGTGTTGGTAAAATCAAGTGACATGGTTCAAAAAACTATGATCACCACCCAGGAACCACATTTAGTTGTGGAGAGGCTATACTCTGAGGTAGATCTTGATGACACAAACACAAATACAGGGGTTTCATCAGTTTTTACTGAAGAACCTGTGGTAGTCTCTCAAGCACCTTCATGTGCTAAACAATTTTCACGGATTGATAGGTTTGAGGGTAGTAATTCTGAGGGGGAGCTATCTAAATCCTCTCCAATTTAATTGGAGGTTCCTCATGTAGGGACAACTCCCCTCAAAATCCTAGCTAACATTGTATTAACAATTGAAGCTATGAGTCCAATTGCTAATTAGCTTGTTATAGGGGAGGCAAGTCAGGCACATTCAAGTGCTAGCTCTTTACAAGAAGAGCAAGGGTTTGAGGCCATGGTACATGACAGTAACCCGGTCAAATCCCCTCTAATTCAAATGGAGGTTCCCACAAGTGGTGAACAACGCACTGTTATAACCACAGTTCTAATTGTAAGTCATACTGTGGCATCTATCACATGTCATGTTACTAAACCCCAACCATCCACCTCAAACCCAACAGACATTCCTTCTACATCAAACCCCTCTTAACCACCCTCATACCTAATTTCCCAGTGGTTATAGGATGCTCAGGCTCAACCACTAAAAATGGATGATTTTTGAGTGGATCAACTGCCTGGACTTGCCGACATCACACAACAGCTTCTTACAACAGACATGTCCAATTAGGACTATCAAGCAATCTTGTTGTCTTATAAAACTGATGTTGAAGAGCAGCAACAGAAGATTGCGAATGAAGCTGAGAAGGATGGAAATATAGATGCTTTGTTAAGCAAGGATTTTAACTTAAGCATGGATGAGGTCTTGGCAAGACTTAGAGAAGAATATGTCACAATTTTGGGAAGCAATGCCAAAGCACTCACTCCACAGGAAGTTTATGATGTTGTGATAGAAGTCTACAAAGCTCAACTCAAAGCTTTTCATCTCATGAGTAAAGCACTCCAACAGACTCTGAACAGTCATCAAGATAAAATAAGAATGTTGGTCAATGACAAGCTTGACGACCTTGTGCCTACTCAAGTTCAGATCAAGAACAAGTTTCAGACATTTTCTAACCAAATGGCAAGGTTTGACATGTCAAGCATGGAGCAAAGCATCAAGAATCTCAAACATTGTAGCTTTGCATAAAGTTGTCCAGAATCACATTACCAGTAACAATGCCACAAGGGTCAAACTGGATCAACTTCATCAAGCTAGATATGAACCATCTGCTCTTTTGATAGAAGGCATCAAGAAATCAATTCAGGCTACATTTGGTACTTCACTTCCTTCAGCATCTCAACTACCAATGTCAACCTCAACCAACTTGCAAATCCAAGCCCTTCAAACTCAAGTGTCCACTTTATAGTCTTCAAATGACTCATTAACAGATCCAGTCTCTCAACTCACGGCTCTGGTACAAAGTCAACAGGCTGACATCAAGACCCTAATGGACTCCCATAAGCATCTTCAAATGCAAAATTTAGTCTCTTTGTGAGCCATCATCAGCGCTCTGTTAGGCCTAAAATCCCTACACCTCTCATCTTGCCTGCTAACAAGACTAAGGGGGAGATAGAGGTTAGGTTGATACAGTCATCTGCCCAAGCTAAAAAAGCCAAGTCCAAGGAAACTGAACAGCAAACTGATGTTGGAATGGAGAGGCTACTAAAAGAAGAGAATTTGATGAACTGCTAAAGGCTCTCAGGGCTTCTCTAAATAACAACTTCTTCACATACAAAAAGGCCTTGGACAAGACAGTAAATTTCCTAAGGGTGATCATGGTAACTGTGTATGGATTTCTAGAGAGAAGAATTATTATCAACATAAATGACTCTGGTGTGGATATATGTATGCAGGTGTCCCTTAATTACCTCATAACAAGAATGGCATCTGAATTGGACATTCTGATCAACAAAGTCAACAGAGTGATTCATGAAGACACTCTCTTGCTCAATGAATTGAAGAAGGCTCAAGTAACTACTTTTCTAGAAGCATATCTACAACCAAGTAAGGGAGTGGCATACATCTGTCCAACCACCAAACATTGCTTTCAAATTCCAAAGCAATGTGTCATGGCAAACAAGAAGCTGATAATGACTCTGGAAATAGACTTGAAGACAAAGCAGTATAAGACTGTTGAAGATGAAGACATGATCAAGATAATGGGGAGATATTTGAAAGATGCTAAAACCAAAGTTGCCCAAAACACAAATCAATACTAAGGATGACTTGGATGATGATGAGCAGAAGAAAGATGATCAAAAACCTTCTGACTCAAATCCAAGTCAATCTACTAAGGCAACTGGTAGCAAAGTAGAAGACAAGAAAAAGGATGATAAGAAAAGGGGAGATGAAAGAAGAATGAAGAATATGGAAGATGGTGAAAGAACAAAGAAAAATGTCCTACCAATCCAAATCCAACAAACTCAAACCTCTAATCCTGCAAACTCAAACACTCAACTACCTTTAACCTTGAAGCCTAAACTTTTGTACAAACATAGTGTAAACACTCTACTTAAAATATCAATCACCTCTAGCCAAACCATCTTAAAGAAAATTTCAAACCTACCTTCATTTAAGACACCAATCAAAACTAATTACAAGATTGTTCTGAGAAAGCCAAAGAAACTGCAAGTTGAAGAGAGGGCTATCTGGAATTATTTTGATCAAACTGATTTTCTACCATTAAATTGGTGCATCACAGATGATGACTACTTTCAATAATTAGCTGAGGAAATAGTCAAAGTTTGGGTTGTATCATTGAGAGGAGTCAGAATCTACTATCAAGATGGCTCATTCACTCTACTTGACAGGGGATTAATGGATACATTTTCAACCACAAAAATTAAGAGGGTGATCAACTTAATGAAGGATAAGGACACAAACACAAAGGCAGCTTAATAGTAAGAGAAGAAAAAAGAGCAAAAAAAAAAGCTGAAAGAGAGGAAAGGGAAAGGAAATATGCAAAAGAGATAGAAATATTTGAGCAAAGATCTAATGAACTCAAGGCAATGGGGATGAGCAAAATATCTAAGGATGGACATTTTCTAAATATACAAGATGGCAGATTCTCAAGATTCAGAGTAAATTACTTGAATAGCTATTCATTGGATGATTGGCTCAAGCTTGTGGAAGCTCTAAGAGGGACATAAATCATAGATGAACTTCAAGTACTTGTAACTCTAAAGGGCTTCATTAGAAAAGAATCAGGATATGAGAATTTTGTATGATGAATGTACTTATTGAATTCATGTAATCACTCAGTGTATAAAAGCTGTATTTGTGATATGTCAATTTTATGTAAACTTTTATTGTGTCATTGTAACTTGGGTTAGTCTTGTTACCAGGCATGAATTTGTGATAAGTAATCTTCTCACAAATTGGGGGAGATTATTGTGCAAGACATGTCTGTATTATAACAAGACTAAGTCACATTGACAACTCTAAGATTTAGTCGTATGATAATCTTAATATGTATTTTGTATTATATTACTTGAGTTTGTAAAAATGTCAAAGATCATACTGGAATATTTTTCTATGAACAATATCAAGACTAAGAATAAACTCTGTAAGAAGATCAACAAGATCACGCCTAAGAGAAAAGGCAAAGAAGCTTGGAATTGAATAAATCTGTTTTAAAAAAAATGTTCTAAGTCAAGATATCTACAAGTCACAGATCAAGTCATATAGAGAAGTCATTCGAGAACTCCAGAATGACTTATCGAGAAGTCCAAAATGGCTTATAGATAAGTCTCAGAGATATCGACAAGTCAAATGAAGATGTGAAGATCAGAGATATCGACAAATCAAAATGAAGATATGAATATTGGAGATATCGACAAGTCAATTTCTCATTAGAGATCTCAGAGATATCGACAAGTCAAAATGCATATAAAGATCTCAGAGATATCGACAAGTCATTTTTACATGCAGAGTTTTGGAGACCTCGACAAGCCAAGTTCACTTATAGAGAACTCAGAGATCTCGACAAGTCAAAGACACTTATAGAGAACTCAGACACCTCGAAAAGCCAAATACACTTATAGAGAACTCAGATACCTTGACAAGTCAAAACACTTATAGAGAACTCATAGATCTCGATAAGCCATTATACTTATCGAGATGTCAGTTCTCCATACAACAAACTGGAGATCTCGATATGAACCTCAAGTACAGAATGCAGACAAGTTAAAGATTCAAGATTATCAATCAACAAACGATCTAATCACTTAGATGGAAAAGTCTACAAAATCAGTTTGAAGAGTGCAAGATCAAGGGCCAAGATTAACTAACAAAGGAAGGTCACAGACCTACAAGATTTGCAAGGATTCACTAAGCCAGAAATGGAAAGATTTAGAGATAACTTAAAGTAGGGTTTAGTACATCTTATTGCATGTTGTGTAAACCTGTGTTTACTAATCTATAAAGTAAACACTGGTCCTTTATTTTTAAGTGTAACAAACATATCTAGATTTTCTTATACAAACACTGGTCCTTTGGTTCTTTGTCTTTACTTACAAAGAACCCATAAATTTGTGGCAAGACATACTTAATTTTAATACAAAGTTAAGTGAGTTTTGAAAATACTGTGTTTGTTGTGCATGCTTTATTAATTCTGTTAAACACAATATCTCTACAAATCAGGCTGCTTTGTTCACCATATCCAAATAGTTTGAAAAGCCTAAAAATCAAGAAAACACATTCACCCCCCCCTCCGTGTTACACTCAATATCTAACAGAGATCGAGAGAGGTGAACGATAGAATAGGGAGAGCATAAGAGATGGAGAGAAGAGAGGGAGAGAGAGAGACAAGAATAGTGGGTGTGAAGAAAGGGGTAAAGGGAGAAAATATTGTTAATGGGGGATACAATTACCGGGAAAATGAAAATTTTGTATTTTTTGTGTAACAAAGGGTCAAAATGATACGCATGTATTTTTCATATTTTTTTAAAAAGAAGGATAAAAAATGGTTATTTTACAGAGTGATGTCTAAAATGAAATTTAACATCATTATAAAAACTAGTGATGTTAAATATACTTTTAGCATCAGTGATATTTCTAACCGATGTTAAAGGAATGATGTCGTAGGTAGTATTTCTAGTTGTGAAGAATGAGTTTGGAGCTTAATTTAGGGAAGATATAAGTTTTTTGGCCTATTTCTGACCAACGTATTTCTCGAGATGGACCTTTTACTCATGATATTGGTAGGCCTCAAGTAGGAGTCAAACTTCTTGGTGGTTTTATAAACTTGGAAGGGGAGTTTATAGATGAATTTGCTAAGAAGAAAGTGGTAAAGTGTGTGGAGCTTATGGGTGCTTTGGAGAAACTTAATGATCCTCAGTGTGATTTTGTGTCACTTAGGGTTTGTATGAGACTAAGTAAACTTTATTATGCTTTGTGAACCTGCCCACCATAATTTTTGAAGAAGTTTATGCTCAGTTTGATACCGTATTGAGGAAGACATTGCACAATATTGTAACATCGGAAAGACCTGGATTTGGTGACCTTCAATGGAGGTTGGCGACTTTTCCTATTCGTTCAGGTGTTATGAGTGTGTATACTGCAGGAGACGCTGGACTATTTGCATCTATAGTTTCTCGCATCCAATCTATTGACTTGCATGATCATATTTTACGAGGATGTTAGATGATTTCAATCGGAGATCATTTTACTTTAGCACAAGAATAGCTGCAAACTGTGCTCCCTAGTGTAAATTTGGTTAAATTACCCACTAAAGGGTATGTTCCCCCAAAATCAATGCATAATTTGGAAGACCTTTACTTTAGTGGTATTTGCAAGAATTTACCTAATAAATTTAATTTTTCAGGGAGATAAACTGCAGTTTTCCCGTGTTAGGGAGCCATACATACTCAAAAGTTCTTATTAGCCACACCCATATAGGGATTTGGACAATGTATGACTCCTATAGAGTATCGGATGATATTGCAGTACAGGCTCATGATTCCTTTATTTTCAAATGGAGCTCAATGTTGCTTGTGCACATGTCAGATGTATGTATTTGGAGAGCACGCTGTTCATTGTCAAAAGCAATCAGGGTTTATGTACCTACATGACTTGGTAAGAAATGTGCTATATAATGGGATTTCAGCTAAAAATGAAGCACTTGTTAACTTTCTTACTCCCCAGTGAAGTTAGATCAACTCTTAGACCTACTGATGTATTAGTTTACACTTGGAATGGAGGAAAACATATTTGTGTTAATCTAATGGGAGTTCTCCTTTAAATGGATTTGAAAATGGACTGTTTGTAATTGATCAGGCGACTACAAAAGCAGCTGAGACAAATGTGCTTACACATGATCAAGTATGGAAAGATAATTAACACGTGTTCATACCTTTTGCTTTTGGCACATTTGAATTTTTTGCATATGATGCTATTGAGTTTCTTATAAAAGTGTAAAATATTATGAATAAAAATGTTAAAAATGTAGACTCTGTTAAATGTGTTTTTTCGCAGGATAGAATTTTCTATTCAATGAGGTATTGCGACGTAATTTGTTACTCGTTTGCCTCGTACACTTGTATAAACTTTTTTATCCCACAATAAATTCTAAAAAATAATAAAATAGTACTTCTGTAAAATTAATTTAAAGAATCAACTATTTTCAGCAAAAACGAAAACTAATAGTGAAATAATGCTAAAATTGGTCATCGAAATGGAACAGATGTCACGTAATTTTCGACAGAAACTAATAATAAAATAATAAAATTATGCTAAAGTTGGTACCAGATGTCTTATAATTTTCGACAATAATTAAATTTATTTTTTCGATTTCCTTTAACATGACTTAATGGTCGTTTGGTTTGACAAATTCTGAAATCAGGTATGAGTTTTAGCCATTTCATCCCCATACTTAGTGTTTGGTTAAGAAAAAATAATTAGTATTTTTTTTATCGTAAGGGACCCACAACCGCTACCCTTCAGGTGCGCATTAGATAAATCCAACGGGCTCACGCTATAACTTACAAATCACGTGAACTAAGGTAATCCGCATTTAAGCGACAAACTCTAACTTAGGAGGTATAATCATAAATTTTTTTTTCGTGGGACTCAAACCTGTAACAAAAACCAAAAGTATAGTTATCCTTTTTTAACCGTTCAACAATTGCGCGCAGAAATTTAGGGTTTGATACCCATTTCTCTGAATTTATTAATTTATCCGAGCTTTCCTTCTAGTTGCAGTTATGTGACAGATAAATGTCTTAAATATATTTTTTGACAACGTCCTAAAAAGAACGGAAAAAAAAGATTTTTTTTTTAAAATAAGCAAAAATCTTACAAAAATATCCAAAAACCAAGCAAGAACACCTTCTACTTGTTTATGGCCAGAAACTCTCAGCTGAACTCATAATTTTCTCCTTATGCTTCCACACAACTCTCTACTGGTAAGTAAATTTACCTCCAAATTCATGTACAAACACATTTTCTTGGTTCATGTAAGCATTTTCACAAACACTTAGCATGCAAAGTTGTATTACTTACTAATTTATGTGTTTTTTTATCTTGATGGTTGCTGCATTTTCCTCATAATTCATGTATGGCTGTGATTGTTCTTTGTTCCTCATCATTTTGTTGTAATAATTTTAAGCATGTACAAAATGGTAAATTGTATAGTTCAAGATTTGATAAAGGTAGAAACTTTGAGAGTGTAAAGGTGTTGCCTTTTGGGTCAATGGTGAATTGGAAGAAGCATAGGAAAAAACTTGTGGGTAAATTTCGGGTTTCGATAAAAAGTTCGAATTTTTCTGAATGGGTTAGTGGGATAAGTAAAAAGAAAATTTCTTCTGAGGAAATTATTATGGTACTTAAGTCAATTCAAGATTTAGATGAAGCTTTTTCGGTGTTTTTGTCGGTTGCTGAGTTGCCTAAGGTTGTTCATACTACGGAGAGTTGTAATTATATGCTCGAGCGGTTGAGAGTACATGAGAGGATTGATGATATGGTTGTGGTGTTTGAGTTGATGCAGAAGCAAATCATTTATAGGAGTTTGAATACTTATATGATCATATTTAGTGTTCTTGATGTAAAGGGTGGGATACGTCAATCTCCATATGCGCTTAAACGGATGAGAGATGCGGGTTTTGTTTTAAATGGGTACTCGTATAATGGGTTAATTCATTTGATTCTTCAGTCTGGGTTTTGTAGAGAGGCTTTAGAGGTTTATGAAAGAGTGTTGTCGGAGGGGATAATACCCAGTCTTAAGACTTACTCTGCTCTTATGGTAGCATCAGGGAAGAGGAGGGATATTGAGACTGTCATGAACTTATTAGCAGAGATGGAGAGTTTGGGGTTAAGGCCAAATGTATACACTTTCACGATATGCATTAGAGTACTTGGGAGGGCTGGGAAAATTGACGAGGCATACATGATATTGAAGAGAATGGATCGTGAGGGTTGTGGACCCGATGTTGTCACATATACGGTTCTTATTGACGCGCTGTGTAATGCAGGGAAGCTGGATACTGCTAAGGAAGTTTTTGTAAAAATGAAAGCTAGCCGCCACAAGCCTGACCAAGTAACTTACATCACTTTGTTGGATAAGTTTAGTGACTGTGGGGATTTGGATGCTGTAAGAGACTTTTGGTCTGAGATGGAAGCTGATGGCTATACTGCAGATGTTGTTACTTTCACTGTGCTCATTAGTGCCTTATGTAAAGTTGGGAAAATTGATGAAGCATTTCTTACTTTAGATGTCATGAAAAAGAAGGGCATCCTTCCTAATCTTCAGACTTATAATACATTAATCAGCGGGCTTTTAAGATTGACAAGATTAGACGAAGCACTGGAGCTATTAAATAATATGGAGTCTCTTGGTATAGAACCTACTGCCTACACTTACATACTTTTTATTGATTACTATGGAAAAATAGCGGAGCCAGAGAAAGCCCTTGAAACATTTGAGAAAATGAAAGTATGCGGCATTGCTCCTAACATTGTCGCTTGTAATGCTTCATTGTACAGTCTTGCTGAAATGGGGAGAATTAATGAGGCAAAAACAATGTTCCATGGACTTAGGAGGAGTGGACTTGCTCCAGATAAAATTACCTATAACATGATGATGAAATGCTATAGCAAGGCGGGGAAGATTGATGAAGCAATTCTGTTACTCTCTGAGATGATGGAATCCGGTTGTAAGCCAGATGTCATGATTATAAACTCGCTAATTGATACGCTTTACAAAGCTGATCGAGTAGATGAGGCATGGTCTTTGTTTTCCAAAATGAAAGAGATGAAACTTGCTCCTACAGTTGTGACCTACAACACTCTGTTGGCAGGATTGCGGAAGGAGGGTAGAGTACAGGAGTCCATTCAGTTATTTGAGAGCATGACTATACATGGAAACCCTCCAAACACAGTTACATATAATACATTATTAGACTGCCTTTGCAAGAACGGTGAGGTCAATTTGGCGCTGAAGATGCTTTTTGACATGACAAATGTAAATTGCACACCCGATGTTTTTACTTATAACACAATCATCTATGGATTGGCTAAAGGGAACAGAGTAAATGATGCATTCTGGTTCTTCCATCAGATGCGGAAAAGGCTCTACCCCGATTATGTCACGCTATTTACTCTCCTTCCTAGTGTTGTCAAAGAAGGGAGGGTTGTTGATGCATTAAAGATCACAGAGAATTTTGTAAGTCGCTCAAGGAACAAGTGCGACAACCACTTCTGGAATGCCTTAATGGAGAGCATTACAAGTGAAGCTGCAACAGATCATTCCATCTTGTTTGCTGAAGGATTAGTGTCTGAAGGTATTGGCAGGAGTATTTCCTTAGTGGTACCTATCCTGAAATCCTTGTGCAGGCAAAAGAAAGGCCTTGATGCTCATAAACTATTCATTAAGTTTTCTGTTCATTTTGGAATTAAACCATCTTTAGAAGCATATCACCTAATAGTTGAAGGTCTGCTTGAAATTCATCTTAGGGAGATGGCCTGGGGGCTTTTTACGGACATGAAGAATGCCGGTTGTGCCCCCGACAATTCCATGTACAACTTGTTGCTTGCTGATCTCGGGAAATATGGGAAGATGGAAGAACTCTTTGTACTATATGAAGAGATGGTCAACAAGGGATGTACGCCTACCGCAATTACACAAAATATACTCATTTCTAGTCTTGTTAAGTCTAATAATGTAGAGAGGGCCATAGATTTATACTATGATCTAATGAGCGGAGGTTTCTCTCCCACTCCTTGTACATATGGTCCTCTTATAGATGGTCTTCTAAAGATGGGGAAATTAAATAAAGCAATGCTTTTCTTTGAGGAGATGACTGAATATGGATGCCAACCAAACTCCGCTATCTACAATATTCTTATAAATGGGTTTG
The DNA here is from genome assembly GCF_009905375.1 of Apium graveolens. Lineage (NCBI taxonomy): Eukaryota > Viridiplantae > Streptophyta > Magnoliopsida > Apiales > Apiaceae > Apium > Apium graveolens. Next base: position 248,417,580 of record NC_133652.1, read on the forward strand.
GGAAAACAGGTGATCTGGAGACGGCTCTTGAGCTATTTGATAAGATGGTTAAAGAGGGAATACGACCAGATCTGAAGTCTTACACTATACTTGTTGATTGCCTCTGTATGGAGGGGAAAGCGGAGGATGCCATGCACTACTTTGAGCAGTTGAAATCATCTGGTCTTGATCCTGACTTGGTCTCTTACAACCTTATGATCAATGGCCTTGGAAGATCTCGAAGAATAGAGGAAGCTCTGTTTCTTCTTGACGAGATGAAGAACAGAGGGATTGTTCCTAACCTGTACACCTACAATTCTCTAATTCTCAATCTTGGGATTGTAGGGATGATAGAAGAAGCAGGAAAAATGTATGAAGAACTTCAACACAAGGGTATTGAACCAAATGTATTCACGTATAATGCTCTAATTCGAGGGTATAGCCTGTCAGGAAATCCAGATCGTGCATATGAAGTGTATGAAAGCATGATGGTTGGGGGCTGCAGCCCAAATACTGGAACATTTGCACAGCTCCCTAATCAATCTTGACTGCGTAGACTTACATTGCTGGCTATGCTGATCACGTTTCTGATATCCGTACCGAAGGCGGCTTACCAGGTTCTTTTCATTTCCTTCCTTCATTATATTAATAGTATAAAAGAAGGCTTTTTTGTTGATTTCTAGTTCAATTATTCAGCTTCCGATTTTTTAATTTGATTTATTAATAGGGACATGTCATTTCTTTTTAGTTCTATTGTTCTTGGCATGCTAATATTGCTTATCATTTCTCCAGGTATCGTTTTGGCCCAATTTGCTTAAATACAGGTCAGAAATTAATCTAACTTTAAAGGCTGTAAATCCCATACACTGTTGGTCCTTCATGTATTTACAAGGTTTCTTAGGATGAGGTGTCTGTGAATTGTGAATTATATAGGTTAAGTTAGGTCCTATAAATTGTAGTACAGTCAATGAATATATCGGGATATGTAAGTATGAGACACGAGACGTAGCACCATATGAATATACAACAATGTTTTACATGTTTTCAAATTATAATCACCAATTTTCCTTTCTTTGACATACGATTTGGCAAAACAATGTGATGAAGTGCATAACAGCAAGGGTAGTCAATTATCAACCGTCAACTGTTGTTGGAATAACAGGCACAGCCATTATAAAGATTCTCTAGATTCAATGGTAACTAGTGCAAGTTCATGCATTTTAATTACTTTGAGATGAAGCCTCTTTTGGCTTTCTTTTATCTATTAAACATGGTTGGTTGGTGTATTGTTATTTTATGTAACTGAAGCAGCATACAAAGCAAGATCACGGATTATGCATAAAGAATCAACAAAGTTATATGATCCGTAAACTCTTTATTGAACAAGAAGAAGACGATACATTTCTGTTATTGTATCACAATCTCTATACATAATTCTCACACACTAAACTATCTACTCTAAATGTTTATATACACAAGTAACAGACTGAAAGTTTGTTACGGTTGCGGAGCTGGCATTGGCGGGGAAACCTTCTGTCTGTAATCTTGAATAATTTAGCAGATGTCATGTGGTGTGATTGGGCTGGACTATTGGGTTAATAGGCTTAGACTGATTTGTTTCATAATACTCAATATGTATGAAGTTGTTTGAGCTCTATTCTTCTTAATGAACAGTGAAGTTTCCTGAACAAACATTTATGCTTAATAACCCTTGATTTTACAGAGTAATGGTGTCTATTTTGGTTTTTTGTAGTACATTTTTCTAGAACAAGAGTTTCCTTTCTTGTCATGGCACTCCTTGCCATCAACCATTAGGGACACTCTTAACAAAATTAGTTTTATGCTTCCTTACGCCGGAAACATGTCAAGTTAAAGAAATTGGATTTCATATGCCCAGGAGTCTTATAGTTTCTCCAGAGTGAAGGTAAATGACAAACTGCAACTTGTATTTCTCTCTTTTTATTCCACGATAACAAATTGAAATATGCAGGTAACTACATCGATCTCCTTATCATTTCTTACATTGGGGACAAATATGCAATTTTTATCATGCATATTGACAGTCATAGAGACGAGGGAGGAAGATATAAATTTAGAATAGATGTTTACACAATGAGAACCCGGTAATTTAATGATAGTGTAAAACTCGGTTAAATGAAACGAAAGCCTGGTAGTACAATTTTTTTTGGAAAAGCAGGCACAAAAACACTGCAAGCGAAAGATACGAGTTAATAATGATGTTCAAATCTAATAAAATCTTGCTCTAAAGTTGGCTGTGTTTTAATAACATGCACCTGCATGACTCAATTTTAATATTTTTAATATGCAATCTTAATAACAGGCACCCGCATGACTCTATTTTAATATTTTTAACACGCGATTACATTCCGTCAGTTACATCTAACAGATGATAAATAAAAAGGTTAAACTCTATTTTTAACGGTTATTACTCTCATATACAGTGATGTATCTCTATATAAGGGTTAAGTTTTATGGAGACCACTTTTTTTTGGAGACCTTGGAGATCACTTATATTCTGCAAGTTAAATATTACAAAAAAATATTGCCAAACATATTAGTTTGCGAATCATGCTCTACAAAAATCCTTATTTTATTCAAAATCTTGAATATCATATATGTACTGCATGTAAAACATTACAAAAATATTTTATTCTGCAAAACATGTTAAGTTTGCAGAACATACACATTCTATTTATTAAACTTAAATGATCTTCAATAATTTTAATGAATTAGTGATAATCGTAAAACATACATCACAAAATAATAAATTTTATAGTGTTTTGATTGCAGAACATATGTGGTCTCCAAGGTCTCCGATAAAAAGTGGTCTCCATAGAATTTTTCTCCTCTATATAAACACATACAACAATACCAAAAATTAACACTTCCATCCTAAAAATCATCCGGGGTAAAGCTAATCTTACACACCATGACATAAAAATGTTTTTATGAAAGTTGGTCTGTGAAGAGGACTGCTAGAACACAGGCAAACGGGGGTCGAAAATTTATTGATTGTGTTCTGGGTAGTCGAAGTTGTGGATTTTTCAGATGGGTAGATGGCTACTAAAGATGAAGGGTACTACAAATTGAAGTGGAGAAGACTAAATTGGAAATTAGAAGATGGAAATTAGGCTGCCTTTTTTAATGATTTTGTTTTTCTTCTTCTTTGTTTGGAATGTACCATCGATTGAATATGTAAAAGAAGATATTTAAATCTTGTAATGGTATATAGTGTAATGGATTATGTTTATTAATTAACCGTGTGTTTAGCCTATCATTACATGTTTATACAAAGTAAGGTATCGACTTGTAGAAAAATGCAATATACACACATAAACGTGTTTGGTTAGATATCATAAATCCATCATAATGTATTGTTGGTAATAGAATAGTCTGTCCTGGTAACCAAAAACTGGCTGACAAAAGGAAGGTTTGAAGCCTTTAATACCAGCTATCACAGACCCAACAAACGTAATGACACATAAAATATAACTTGCAAATGTATAGCCATACAAAATGGCAATTAACAGACCCAACCATAAAAGAATACAATCATAAATATATCCACCCACATTACTACCAAACCACCATTCTTGTTAGACACACCAACAAGCATGAAATATGACATTCATCTCTTCTTCTTTGGGTTGTTTTCCATGGTTTGTCCTTGAGCTTCCCTGGGTTTCATGAATCTGTCTCTCTTCATGATGCTGCATCATCTCAGGTATTTTTTGTTGGTATTGACCTGTTGAGGAATTTGTAGAAGAATTGCCCTCTTGCATGTTTTGTTTCTCTTAATTCATTGAATGTAAGTAAGTTGACACTAATGTTATCCTAAGAACATAAATCATAATATACAAACTTATACCTTAAGTGCACAAGTTCTTGAATTATGATCAGGTTTGTTGCATGTTTTACACACACAAGTTGACTTGGCTATGTTAGGTACAGTTCCTTCCTCGACAGCCTTTTTAATTGCATCATTTTTTATGTACATTTTCAATGAATCTAAGTAAGACTTCAAAATTGCAAGAAAATATTTCATGAAAAACTGAACCTCAAGTTTACCTTAGCAACACAAGTCCTGGCATTGTGCCCCTAGCTTTGCAGTAATGACAATTCATAACTGTACCAGCCTTGCTTAGCTTTGTGGCATCAGATGGGATATCATTATTTGTAACCCTTTTCTTCTTTGGCCTTCCTGTAGGGGGCTTGACATTCGGGGGTAAGGGCCTTGATTCAGCACTTGTTTGCCAAAATTCACGTCCTACAATGGGGTTCAGTGTACAATTGTAGAGCTGTTTAACAAATGAAATATTTAGTTATGATGAGTATAAGGAATACTAATTATTTGTGAAAAATACATACCTTCATGTACTCTTCCTTGCTATAACAGTTGTTTATATGCATTTTCCAGGGTTCATTCTTAATAGCTATACATGCACAAACATAATAGCATGGGATCCCAGTAAGATCCCATTTTCCTCAAGTGCATATTTTGTTATGTAGGTCAACCACCAGCTCATGACCCCCATCTGTGCAAGTTACCAAATATTTGGTGCCTCCAGACAATGATACTGCACAATTCCCAGCATACTGAATTGCTCTACATATAAGTCATGACAGAAATATTAGAACAAATTACTGTTTCTTAAAGGCAGTAGGACAAATATTAGAACAAAAATATTATACTGAATCCAGTAAGGGAGTACTTACTTTTCCAATTTCTTAAGAGCACTAGGACAAATGACTGTTTTCATTGAAGCAAACTTATCTCTCCTCACTTGGATTCTTTTCATCACAGACTTGTGCAACTCTCTGAACATGGTTATTATAGCCAAGTCCCTAAAATTTCTTATAGAGCTATTAAACACCTCACAGTGATTGTTAACAAATATATCAGTGTGAGCATGTGTTCTGAAAGCTGCCCTTGTCCACTGTGTTTTGGGCTTGACCATTAGCCACTCATGACACTTAACAACAATCTATGACACACAAATATATGTATAAGACAAAGCTAAAGATATACTACCAAAATAAGTATAATGCCATTTGTACCTCTTTCATCTTATTCATATGTAAATTGAACTCCCAATCAGTGCTAGACCTTGCAGCCTTCCAAAGTAGTTATCTCAATGCCAGTCCTTTGAATTCCTTATGCATATTTTGGTACAAATGCATAACACAAAATTTGTGTTCTGCATTTGGTACCACCCCCTCCAGTGCATTTATAAGTCCCTGCATTATGCATAAAAAATAATTACTATGTTGCATCAATTTGGTTACAATTCATATTTAATGGAATTGTGCAATAACATTTACCTTCTGCCTATCAGAGATGAAGGTCCATTATGCATCATTTTGAATCTTCAAGTCTTGGCTCAATAGCTCTATAAACCACTTCCAGGATTCTGTAGATTCAGATTCCACTACTGCCCAGGCAATTGGGTACATGCCATCATTGGCATCTACCCCAACTGCTGCCAAGAGTTACCCACCAAATGGTCCTTTAAGGTGGCAACCATCTAGGCCAACTAATTTTCCGCAGAACTGAACAAATGTTTTTTCAGTGGCCCAAGAAAATATACATTCTCATAAACCTCCCACTATGTTCACCCGACTCTGGATCTTTACACAATATCTTGATAGTGCTCTCAGGAAAAACCCTCTTCACTTCATATGCATAATCTCATACCTGACCAAACTGTTCTTTGTTTGTGCCATTGATCTTTAGCAGTGCTCTAGTCTTAGCCCTATAAACAGCATGCTTTGACACTTCCACTTTCAAGTCATTGAATATTTTTTTTATGAAAAGCTTTAACAGGCCATTCAGGTTTCATCCTGATTTCCTTCTCATAATGCTCTGCAAGCCAAACTGAATTGATTTGTTTTTGTTGAAATGTAGGCATGCAAGTGTGTTTTCTGACCAATGTTCTTATCTGATAAGTTGTAGTCTTATTATATGGAAAAGCATAAACAGTCCACTTACAAGGTTTTTTGCACACATATTTGATCTTCCTTCCATAGTTTTTGACAAGCTCAATTGGTCTCCTCTCCATGATTGCATGATTCCTTACAGCTTTTTTAAAAATCTGGGAACTTTTGAACAACATACCCAACTCAAAAACAGGTCTTTTCAAATCCACATCTTTATTGAACTCTGAAAAATTTGGCTCATCTTCATCAGTAGAATTAGGCGACATCCTCTCATCATCACTTCTAGCATAAACACTCTCCTCATCTGTACCCACATTGTCATCCTTCCTAGGCTCTTCAGGGGTGTCATGATCTTCAAACACCATTTTATCAACATTTTTTTTCAAACACCAGACCATCATCACTCCCATCCTTGTTAGAGGCATCTGAGTGCCAAGACTCATCATCACTATCACTCTCATTCAATTCATACTCATCACCATTCTCAGGATCTGAGAAATCTTTGTAAATACCCTATAATTCCATTATCTACTATTCCTCATCTATTTCTTGTTGTGTAGATTGTCCAAATGGATTGGCCATATTAATTTCTTCTTGGCTAGGAACAATTTCTAATGGCTCCAGAGGCTGAGTTACAAATCCTCTACATTCCTATTAGTCCCAGGTCGTTCCTTGTTAGATATCAATGTACACATAAACATAAGATCAACATCTGTCTCTAACTTAAACAACCCATGTTCCATTGTTGTCCTTGGTATCTTATAGTATATTACATCATACCCACCCTTTGATCCACTTTCAACTAGCATACCTTTAATCTATAGTAGACTAATCGGATCACTATCACAAAAATCCACATATATAACAGAGCCACTAGTATATCTCTTAGGGTTATCTAACAGTTCACCATCATAATACAGCTTAATTGAGAAAAGTTCGTCATATGACATAATAAAGCACCCAAAACTCAGTCAATAAGTTAACGTTACCATTTATGCACAATCAAACACAACCCATAATTAGTACAAACATACATCAAACACAACAAATAATTAGTACAAGTATACACTTGTAACAATTGTAACCAAATCAGTACAAAAAAGTGCTTAACATATAAAAATCCATATGAGATACACATATATTGTTCAAGAAACCCTAAACCCCCAATTTTATAATCACTATTAACTCAATATGCATGCATAGAAGGAGAATTGATAATACCGATATATTATGGACAGTGGTAGGATTTGAAGACATCTTCATCTTCCTTCAGCCTCAGTCTCCACGCCATTTTGCTCCGATTGAAGTTTCAGTAACAGTTAGATTTAGGTTTTTTTCTGAGCGGATTGGGGGGAATTGGGAGAGTTATTTTGGAGGGAAATAATATGATCGATGTGACAATAATACAGGGGTTATGTGTGTAAAAAATATGATTTTACCAATTTAGCCCCTTGCTTAATTAAAAAAATGAGAATATGTAATGTCCGTTAGATGCAACTGACGGAATGCAATCACGTGTTAAAAAAAATTAAAAGAGAGTCATGCGGGTGCTTATTATTAAAACACAGCCAGTTTTATGCAAAAAAATTATAATTGGGGCCATCTTCTTGCAATTAAGTCTAAAATCAACACTTCTACGCATTATATATCCATTAGTACTTAACTTTCCCGTCTCAAACTAAATAAAGACCCTGCCTCACTGACCAGTGACCAGGCTTGTTTTCATGCTATTTGCAAGAACAGGCTATGCTAATCCGATATCTTAGGCTGCGAGTTGGATTCGTTGGATTTGATCATTTTAACGACCCAACTCATTTAATATGGATTATAAACTATCAAACCATCAATCTCAAACTTTTTTTAAAATCGACCATATTAATTATGTGATGGGTTGGGTTGATCGTTGCAAAGGCTTTTTTCGCATTTATTTATCTTGAGGAGTAAGATTGTCACTGCTAGGATTATAAGTCGTGTACATAAATTATTAATAAATTTGAAATAGGTTGGGTTTAATAATAGAACCAGATTGGGTTGGTTTAGGGTTTCAAATAGATAAAATCTGACCCCACGTAAATAATAACCCAACTAACCCATGTATTTAAACGTCCAATTTAAACAGCTCACTTTAGGGTTGGGTTAGGTTAAGTTTTACGGGTTATGTAACTCATAAACAGCCCTACGAGTTAGAGCTAGGCATTTCAGCCGCCCCCTTCATTCGCACTCGACCCATTCCTCATCACGTTTGGGTCGGGATTCGTATAACTTTTTGGGTTCGGGGTAGCGAACGAGGTAAAGTTTATAAAATTTTTGGGGATCGAGTCGTAGATTTCTATTCCCGATCAATTTCTTAATTATCACATTTAATATAAATAACTAATAATTTATATGTAAATAGTAATAATTTTTTATGTATTTTAACTAAATTGTTATGGATAAGTATAATGTATCTACATTTTCAAGTTAAATTTTTTTAATCCATTTTAATATATTAAATTTACATAATTGTATATAATTTATTTATAATAATTTTAAGTTTATCTCTTATGATAGGTCACACACACTGTAACAGGGGGTTGAATACAGTATTTATCACAATCAAATCGAATTAAAAGAACACAAGTAACATAAAACAAACTTTATTAAACTCTGTTACAATATGGAACTGTGTTAGATATATTTGATAATGTCATGGCTAATATAATTTATGTTTAGATTTCAGATCTTACTTAACAAGACAAATCAGTACTTAACCGTTGATCAGTACTTATACTGGAAGTCAGGACTTAAGGATATCAGTACTTATATTATCAGGAGATAATCATCAGAAGTTAGATATCAGAACTTAAGTGCTGAAGGACGATCAGATAAGGACAGTAGCTGATTAAAGGAAAGAAGATCAAGATAAACATAAGAAGAGATATGCATGAAGAAGGAGTTCCGTGAAGAATGGAATACTTGGAAAAAAAGATATCTGATTGATATATTTTAGGAAGCAGAATTATATTCCATATCAATTAGCGATTATCTTGTAACTGTGTAGTATATAAACACAGACATAGGGTTTACACTATAAGTGTTATCATATTCGAGAAGATTATTCATTGTAACCCTAATAGCTCTCGTGATATTTGTTCATCACTGAGAGGTAACAGTTCCATACTGTAACAGAGTTTATTATTTCAATAAAGTTTGTTTTCTGTTACTCAAGATATTAAAGTTCGATTTGGTTGTATTATACACTGTATTCACCCCCTCTACAGTGTGTGTGACCTAACAAGTGGTATCAGAGTCTATCTGTTAACACACATACAGTTAAAGATCCAAACACAATCATGTCTGACACAGAAACTCCAACTAAGCCTACCAAAACTGAAGAACCACCAAAGACACAAATTCAGAGTCGGTATGAGACCATCAGAGTTCCCATACTGAGACCATCTGAATATCTCATATGGAAGGTAAGGATGACCATGTTCCTGGAAGCAACAAATCCAGAATACCTTGATAGAATCAAGGAAGGGCCTCACAAACCAACCAAGCTTGCTGTTGCAGTTGCAGGTGAAGCAGCAAAGACTGTACCAAAGGAAAAGAGTGATTATACTGCTGAAGATATAGCATCAATTGCTAAGGATGCTAAGGTACGACACTTACTGCATAGTGCCATTGATAATGTAATGTCAAACAGGGTAATCAACTGCAAGACTGCTAAGGAGATATGGGATGCTCTGGAAACAAGGTGTCAGGGAACTGACACAATTAAGAAGAACAGGAAGACAATACTCACTCAAGAGTATGAACACTTTGACTCAAAGACTAATGAGTCATTGAATGATTTATATGATAGATTTGTCAAACTTTTGAATGATTTGTCATTGGTTGATAAAGAGTATGATCTTGAAGATTCAAACCTTAAATTCCTGTTAGCTCTTCCTGAATGCTGGGATTTGAAGGCAACAATAATAAGAGACAACTACAATCTTGATGAAACAACTCTTGATGAAATCTATGGAATGCTCAAGACTCATGAACTTGAGATGGGACAAAGAAGCAAGAGGAAAGGAGGAAAGTCAAGGACAGTTGCTCTTAAGGATGAAGAAGAATCCCCCAAAGCAGCTTCCTCAAGGAAAGACAAGGGTAAAGCTCTTGTTATAAAGTCTGATACTGAGTCATCAAGTTCTGAAAGTGATGATGACTCGGATTCTGAAAGCTTGCCTGAGACTGATGCTGATGAGGAGATGATGAAGCTGTGTGCTCTTATGGTGAAAGGAATCACAAAGATTGCATACAGGAAGTTCAGGAAGGGAAAGAAGTTTTCCAGGAAAGGCATAAGTTCTGATAAGACGAATTTCAGAAGATCTGAAGGAAGAGGAGGAAAGTCTGACAGAGGAGATTATACCAATGTTAAATGCTATAACTGTGGTGAGAAAGGCCACATATCTCCTGATTGCAAAAAGGTAAAGGGTGACAAAGGCAAGGCTCTTGTCACAAAGCAGAAAAGCTGGACAGATACCTCAGACTCTGAAAGTGAGGAGAACTATGCATTAATGGCAAATGCTGATAAAGAAAGTGCTGAGAGCAGTTCTGAAGCTGCTGAAACAAAGGTACCTCAGACTACTTATGCTTTTCATACTGATGATATTAATGAGTTGAGAAGATATCTTAAAACCATGTTTGTTAGTTATAGAGATCAAACTTAATATGTGAAAGATTAACTTCTGAAAATCTTGCTTTTAAGAAAAGAAATGATTTCTTAGAAAAAGAGTTAGTCATGTTTCATCAAACTCAGAAGGATAGAGATGATGCTTTCTATGTTAGGGATGAAGTGCTAAAAATGAATGAATCTTTAAAAATTGAGTTAGAAAAGGAAAGAGAGATTATCAGAACTTGGACTAATTCTGGCAAAACAACTCAAAATTTGCTAAGTAGTGGAAACTGGAAAGAGGACTTAGGTTATGGAGAGGATAAGAATGATAAAGCAACTGAAGAAATTAAGCCTGTTGTTAAGCAAAATCCAAAGTTAAAACCTGTTAAGTTTGTAACTGTAAAGTCTGAAAATGAGAAATCAGAAGTTAAAGAGGAATTAACTCCTGACAAACTAAAACATGAAAAGACAGCTGAAGTAAACATAGGCTTAATGACAAAGAAGTAGCTTAAGCATAAGCTGAAAGATGTTAAGAATGCAAACAAGGTAAAATCACCTAGGAAAAATAGGAATGGAAAGGAACCTGTTCCTGATGCTCCTAGGAAAACATGTCATAACTGTGGAAGTTCTAATCATCTGGCTTCTTTTTGCAGGAAGAATAAGAATATTAACTCCTTACCTTCAAAATCAGGAGTTAAGAGTCAGTCTGTTAGATACAAACCACAAAATCCTTGTTTTCATTATGGTAGTTTATGGCATTCCATTTATACTTGTAAGGAATATCATAGTTTGTACTATGATTATTATCAAATAAAACCTTCTTTGAAGAAAGTTTCCATTGTTCCTTCTAGTGTAAATTCTGATTCAAAGTCTGATAATATAAGTTCTGAAAAGAAAAATGTTAACATAAACTCTGATGCTAAATCCGCTGCAAATGTTAACAAACTTAATAAGACCAAAGGATCCAAGCAAGTCTGGGTCCTTAAAACTAATAATTAGTGGTCTTCGTGATTGCAGGGCAAAATAGGAAAAATATTCTAGTTCTGGACAGTGGATGTTCAGGACATATGACTGGAAATAAGGCCCTGCTATCAGACTTTGTAGAGAAAGCTGACCCAAGTGTTTCCTATGGAGATGGCAACATTGGAAAAACATTGGGATATGGCAATATCAATCTTGGGAATGTCATAATTAAAGAAGTAGCTCTGGTCTCAGGACTTAAATACAATCTGCTGAGTATAAGTCAAATCTGTGACAGAGGTTATCATGTTGATTTCTTTGAAGAACACTGTGAAATTGTGAGTAAATCTAAAAGCAAAGTTGTTCTGAAAGGATACAGGCGTGGTAACATTTATGAAGCTAAACTTTCAACAAGTACTGATGGTTCTGCAATCTGTCTGATAAGTAGAGCATCAATTGAAGAAAGCTGGAATTGGCACAAGAAACTCTCTCATTTAAATTTCAACAATATAAATGAACTGGTCAAGAAAGATCTTGTGAGAGGATTGCCAAAGTCAGTATTTGCTCCTGATGGTCTTTGTAATTCATGTCAGAAGGCCAAACAAAGAAAATCTTCATTCAAGAGCAAGACTGAATCATCAATTCTTGAGCCTTATCATCTATTACATGTTGATCTATTTGGTCCAGTGAATGTCATGTCTATTGCAAAGAAGAAGTATGCGTTGGTCATAGTGGATGAGTTCACCAGATACACATGTGTGTATTTCTTGCACACAAAAAGTGAAACTGCATCTATCTTGATTAATCATGTCAAACATCTGGATAAATTGCTCAAAGATTCTGTGAAAATCTTAAGGAGTGATAATGGCACTGAGTTCAAGAATTTGATGATAGAAGAGTTCTGCAAAAACCATGGAATAAAGCAGGAATTTTCTGCTCCTGGAACTCCACAGCAAAATGGAGTTGTTGAAAGGAAGAATAGAACTCTCATTGAAGCTGCACGTACAATGCTTGAAGAAGCAAAGCTTCCAACCTATTTCTGGGCTGAAGCTGTGCAGACTGCTTGTTTTACTCAAAATGCAACACTTATTAATAAGCATGGAAAAATACCATATGAGATGGTGAAGAAAAAGAAGCCAAATCTGAAGTACTTTCATGTATTTGGATGCAAGTGTTTTGTTCTCAAGACTCATCCTGAACAGCTATCCAAGTTTGATCTAAAAGCTGATGAAGGAATCTTTGTTGGATATTCACTTTCCACAAAAGCCTTCAGAGTCTATAATTTGAGAACAAAAGTGGTCATGGAATCTATCAATGTCTCTTTTGATGACAAGAAGATTACTGGTCTTGAAGATTTCATTGATCATGATCAGCTGAGATTTGAAAATGAAGACTCAAATTCTGATACTGAAAATCCTGACAGTCTAAGTCCTGATACTGTAAAATCTGATGGATTAAACTTTGATGTTATTGAAACTGTGGTGACTACGTCAAAGGAAGATGCACCAATGCAGGGGGAGCATACTCAAGATCCTACCACATCTCAAGAAACATGATAACATACATCTGGCTCTTCAAGTTCTGATTCATCAAGTTCTGATAATCCAAGTTCTGATAGTGCTGAAAATCTAAATTCTGAAGAATCCAACTCAGAGAGCATAGTTTCAGGGGGAGCATCAGAAAATGAAAATAAAGACAGCATGGATCATAGGGGAGCATCCAGTTCTAGAGAAAACCTTTCATCTGCAAGGAAGTGGACAAAGTCACATACACCTGATTTGATAATTGGAAATCTTGATGCAGGTGTCAGAACTAGAACAGGTACTTCAAATGAATGTCTTTACAATTCTTTTCTCTCTCAGACTGAGCCAGTGAAAGTGGAAGAAGCTCTTCAAGATGCTGATTGGGTGCAAGCAATGCAGGAAGAGTTAAATGAGTTTGAAAGAAACAAAGTCCGGACCCTAGTGCCAAGACCAAAGAATAGATCTGTTGTTGGTACAAAGTGGGTATTCAGAAACAAAACTGACAGTGATGGCATAATTACAAGGAGGCAAGGCTGGTTGCAAAAGGATATTCTCAACATGAGGGAATTGACTATGATGAAACATTTGTACCAGTTGCTAGGTTAGAAGCCATAAGGATATTTTTGGCTTATGATGCTCATAAAAAGTTTACTGTCTTTCAAATGGATGTGAAAAGTGCTTTTCTCAATGGAGAATTGGAGGAGGAAGTATATGTTGAACAACCTCCAGGCTTTGTAGATTCCAAATATCCAGATTATGTCTACAGGCTTGATAAAGCACTTTATGGACTTAAGCAAGCTCCTAGAGCATGGTATGGGACTTTAGCTCAGTTTCTTCTGGAAAGTGGATTCAACAGAGGAACAATAGACAAAACACTGTTCTACCTCAACCATGGAAAGGACTTACTTCTCGTCCAGATTTATGTTGATGATATCATTTTTGGGTCTACAAATGACAGACTTTGCAAGAAGTTTGCCAAACTGATGCAGTCAAGATATCAGATGAGTATGATGGGGGAACTTAGCTATTTTCTGGGCCTTCAAGTCAAGCAGAATGAAGCAGGCACTTTTATTTGTCAAATTAAGTACACCAGAAACTTGCTAAAGAAATTCGGAATGCAAGATTGTTCAAGTGCATCCACTCCCATGGCCACTGCAACAAAACTGGATAAGGATAGTGGTAAATCAGTAGATATTACTAATTATAGAGGTATGATTGGCTCTCTACTCTATCTAACTGCTAGTAGACCTGATATCATGTATGCTACCTGTCTTTGTGCAAGATTTCAAGCAGATCCAAGAGAACCTCACTTAACAGCTGTGAAAAAAATCCTTAAGTATCTTAAAGGAACAGCTGATCTGGGATTGTGGTATCCTAGAGAATCAGATTTTAAACTAATAGGTTACTCAGATGCAGATTTTGCAGGTTGCAAAATTGACAGGAAAAGCACAAGTGGAAGCTGCCAATTTCTTGGAGGCAGATTGGTATCTTGGTTCAGCAAGAAACAAAAGTCAATTTCCACATCAACTGCAGAAGCAGAGTATATTGCTGCAGGAAGCTGTTGTGCACAGATTCTTTGGATGAAGAATCAGTTACTGGATTATGGGTTAACTTATTTCAAAATCCCTATTTACTGTTAACTCATTCATCAGTAGGTATTCAGGATAATGACAGCTCTTTAGCAAAATTTTAGTTATGCCTTATTTCTAAGATGTACTGAAGTGAATCAGACTTTACTCCTTGTCTGGAATTTAGCTTAATGCACACACTAATCACTCCATCTGAATGATGAAAATTACTGTGGTGGTCTATGTTGTCTTAGATAAACAGTCATTGTGTCATTTTGCACTGACTCTGAGGACTAGTTCTGGTTACATATTCTGACGATTAAGTTCTGAAGAGTATAACTCAGAACTTGTATGAGGATTTACTTAGATAGGCATTCCTTTTTCGAGTTAAGAAATTATGTTCTGATGACTGTTAAGTTCTGATATAAGTCTAAGTTATGATATTACAGTCTAAATCTTTACTTGGCTTATCTGTGGATAAAATTTAATAATAGTCTCGGTTCAAACTAGAATATATTGAAGTGGAAGATTAATAGTCACTATGGTTAGGGTTAATGGTATTCATACTTGAACAGTCCATTTTTACTTGTTTCTTGTGCGCATTCAACCATTTTTTCTCCTTCCAATGAATGTTATTCTTTTTCAAAGTCTGGGGAGATGAGGTAGAATTAATTCTACCTGTCAGCATTAAATACTTTTACGTCTCCTGGCATTCTCTTGCCTATATAAGCAGTCACTTCACATCAGCCTTCCCATCAAATTCTTTCTCACAAACTTACCTTCATACTTTTTCTTTCAAAAACGCAATGGTCAGATACAACATGTTTTTGAACTACCAAAACTTCAATATGGAGCTAAGCTGTGCCGACTGGCAGCAGGAATGGCACGTCACGGCCATTCCTGAGGAGATATGGGACTCTGTCCCACATGAGGTACTGACCCACCTCCTGTTTTTCTATATGGATTACCATCGCCATCTGGAGCGATTGGAGGAGGAAAGGCTGGAAGCTCTCCACCAGCAAGAGCGAATCATCCGACTCGCCATTCTGTTTGTCGAGAGTAGGAAGAAGAAATGATTTAATCTCGTCTTCTTCCTATTTTTCTTCATCATCAGCTTTGTCAGGCTTCTTAGCTAGGACTAAGGCTGTTGATGTTAGGTTTAGCAGCTTAGGGAAATCTTGTATAAATTCTGATGTAATCTCAATTTCATGAATGTATTCACTTGATATATTAATGAAATTTGTTTTTGTTTCAAGATTTTGTCTCTAAGATATTTTGTAATGCATTGATAAATCCTGATTGATATTCTGATGACCATATAAATTCTGTTTAAATTTAAGTTCTGACTTTCCTTTATCAGTACATATTCATATGATTTATCTTGGTCATTTTCACTTGACTTATTTTCAGAATATTAATGTTGCAGTGAAAAATAATTCCATAAGTGGGAACGACTTCAATTTTGAATTAAAACTGTTTCACCTTAATTAATGGCATATCTGGGTAAGTGGAACGGTTTTTTCCTTGAAAACAAGCGAGTGGGTAAGTAATAATTACTGTTTTCTCGAGCCCAGTAAATATCCGTTATTATTGCATGTCTGACAAGTGTCCAACGGTAACATTTTTTTCAGAGTATAAGTACGACAGAGAGAGGATTTCTTTAATCTTTTATTTCCTTCATATTTTTTTCTCTCTACTTGCTTTTACTCTCACTTTCTCTCATCTTCTCACGTTGGTTTTTCATACAGACATTTTATCAAACACCTAACAGGCACTTTTTCATCTAAATTTTTCACATGGCACCTAAGGATTTAATCATTGATGGAGCTAAGTTTGTTCCAAACAACTATGTTGCAATTCTTGATCATGCTGAAGCTCCATCTGAATTGCATTTTGTGCAAGATCTTCTTGCACACAGTGAGATTGGGTATGCATTAACCCAGCCTTCAGTCTTTTCGAGCCAACAAGTTCTGACATTTTGGCGGACTGGGCACTTTGATGATGGTGGTAAATATGGCACTCCCAGTATTGTTTTCAAAGTGGGTGATTCATCTTATGCAGTTACTCCTGGTACAATACGCAGGGCTCTACATCTCCCAGAAGAGTGTACTTTTTCAATTCCAGAGGAATCAGCTCTTCAGGAGTTAATGGCTAATTTGGGATATGAAAAGAGTTTGGCAAAACTTGGGCAGTTGAAACGGGCTCATATCAGAAGAGAATGGAGCTTCTTCTTCGATTGCATCACCAAAGCTTTTGGGAACAAATGTTCGAATTTTGATGCTATTCCAATTCTGAGTCAGCACATCGGGTATGCTATTATCAATCAAACTCATTTTGATTTTGCAACTGGTATAATTGGTTTTATTGGGGATAGGATGACAGAGGATAGGAATGTTGTCTATTTTGCTAGATTCTGCCAACTTATTTATACTTTTTGTACTGATGAACCTCAATTAGTCAGTTCCTCAACCACACCTTTTAAAGTTGCAAAATGCTACTTTAATGACCTGGTAAATGCTGACACTAAGAAATCAGTGGTTAGACCATTACAGATTCCTCAGTCTGTAAAACAGATCCTAGTAAATGCTGATCCTGATACTTATAGATCTGTTTACTCTGATGTCCAACCAACAACAAACACCCAAAAACCATCATCCTCAGTACTTACCACTCATTCTACTCAACCTACCCTCAGGACATATCTCAAATCCTATCTCTCCACTTCACAGACAGTTCAACCCTCATCCTCAGCACCTACTGTGAAGCCTTCATCCTCCAAGCCAAAGAGGACAAAGACTGTTCCTCAAACACCTCAAAAGAGAAGGAGGATTGCCTTGAGAGATGAATCTGATACTGAGGAACAGGTTCCTTCTTCAGAACCTGTTGTAAGTGAAGCTGAGAAAGAGACTTCTCAGAGGGATTCTGGAATTGGGGGAGCAAGGCTTCTCAAGAGGCTTAGAAGAATGACAGTTCCTGACACTCCAAAGGAATCCAAATCAACAAAGAGACACAAGAAACAGAGGGCACACAGGCCAGTTTCAGATGATGAAGAGGAAGCAGCTAAGGAAGGGGATCAGGAATCTCTGATCTCACAAGATAAGGAATTTGCTCCAGTCACTTCTTCTCCATCAACTCCATCTCAGGAAGCTGTTTCCGAAAAGGCTAACACACCATCTGTGTCTCCTGTTGATCCAGGCACAAGTGCTGATATTGATGTTCAAAACTTGGTTGTGCCTGAAGTAATTCTCTTAGAAGCTCCACCTGCAACTAATCCTTCAACAACACCTGTTACTGATGCTGTTCAAACTCCAGAGTTATCAACAACACCTTCTCTGCATCATGATGCTGATGATCAGACTTTAGGTAAGCATCAGGATTTGGCTGTTGATCAGAACTTAGAACCAGATCAGCAATTAGAGGATGCTGAAACCTCCATTGCTACTCACACTGTTGTCTTATCAGAAGATACTGATTCTTTAAGTTCTGATGCTGCAAATGCTGGAGATACTGGTGATGTTGCTCCAACTGCAGATACTGATGCAGCAGGTCCTTCAGGACATGCTCCTCAACAGACTATTCTAAAGTCTGAACTGGTTAAGAAGTTTGTTACCGGAGAAGCACCAGTACCTTGGTGTGAAACTCCTGGAGGACAAGAGTGGACTAAGGAATGGAACTCAGTTTCATGTGTTCCAACTGAAAAGCATCTTGCTGAGCACTTGACTAAAGATGATGAAATGTTAAATTTTGATAATTTCAAAACCCAGCTTAGAGTCACTGCATTGAGTACTAAACATCTACAAGGTCTTCACTCAACTACTCATGCAGAGCTACACAAGATTCAGGAAGAATTTATCAAACAGGAACAAGTTTGGAAAATTGATAAGAAAAAGTTCTTCCAACCTACCTTTGACTGGATTGCTTATATTGAGAAGACTCAAGATCATCAACAAGCTCAGATTGATGATATTCTGAAAAATCAAGCTTCTCAGCAATCACAACTGACTGAAATCCAATCCTCAGTGGAATTGCTTATCGCTCTTCTACTACCTGCTGATGCCAAAAAGGGGGAGAAAGTAATTAAGTCCAAATGCAAGACTGACAAGACACTGACAGGAAAGGATGATAAAAAAGATGATCAAGGAAACCTTGGAATGGGTAGAGGTCATAGTCAAGGTAGAAGATTCACATCAAGAAAAGCTGAAATCACAAGTCACAGGACAAGTTCTAATACTGGGAAAAGAATAAGTTCTGCTGCTGGTAAAAGGATAAGTTCTGATAAACTTTTAGATCTTGATGAGGAAATGTCAAGACAGTTATTTCTTCAGGAAAATCCAGGAATGGACTTGGAAAGTTTAATGGAAGAAGAAGCCAGACTTAAATCAGAGAAAGTCACATCTAAATCTGAAGCTTCTGGTAAAAAGCCACTTCCAAAACTCAAAGGCATTGTGATCAAAGAAAGGACATATACTGAAGCAACATTTGCTAGATCATAACCGCAGATAGATCCAAGATCCAAGGGTAAAGAAAAGGTTGGTGAACCTATCAAGGTTTATGTGCCTCCAGAGGATGAAGAAATTACTGATGAAAAGGATAATCTTGCTCTGAATTCAAGAAAAATTCTTAAAACAACCTCTGACATGGCTCAAGTTGTTCAGAGTCAAGAAATTGTAAGTTCTGATATTCAGAAAAAGCAAGTAACCTCTGACATAGCTCAAGTTAACTTGATATCAGAAGATAGACCAAAGACACTCCTACCAGGATTCACTAAAGCAAAACAGACTCAACCTTTGAAGACTACTGCAAGTGGTTTTGAAGCTAAAGTAGTTACTGGAAAGGAAGCAAGAGATAAAACTGGATTGGGAAGTGCTGATGAAAGAAGAATACATAACACTACCAATGATCCAACTTCCTTGAGTGAACCAGGTATTGGAGCAACTCCTGAGAGATTGAATCAACTGGAATCTGTACAGATGGTTTACCATACCTACTTGAAAGAATACATCTTGTTGTATTTCATGACAGATGGTAGGGTTTATCATATAAGACAAAATTCCATTCCATTGAAGTATTTTGAAGAATTGGAGCATGTACTATTCTTACTTCAAGTGGATGACAGAATAACAGGAACTGCTGCAAACTATTTGAAAGAACAGATTCAGAGACAGAAAAGGCTTTATTCTGTTAAGTCTGACAGCACATACGTTCCAAAGTACAGAGATCACAATGGTGATATAGTTGAAATGAAGCCCAACACTGCTAAGATTATAACTACCTTTCTGGGGTACAGGGCTATTGAATTCAATCTTGAGTCTGATAAAGCTTATTTGATCAGACTGGATCAGGATATAAGAAAAGCAAAGATCAATGATCTCAGAGCTGCAATCTTTCAAATTGGTGAAGATACTGCAGAGCTTAAAGATGCCAAAAGGAGAATGATTGATGAACTCAGATATGCTGAGAAATGTTTGTTGAAGAACTATCTCAGAACAACTCCTGACATCAGAGAGATCAGATGATGAAGCAAAGTCGAAGATCTACAACTGCTTAAATTCTGATATTTGTAAAGACTGAAGTTGTAATCAAAAGTTGAATATTGGTAAAGCTTTAAGGACTGTAAGTTGTAGTTATCTAGTCTAATTCTCATGCATTTGTACTTAATGTTTTTGACATCATCAAATATCTGTTAAACTTGTATATTATGCTAATTTACAAGTTGAGGGAGATTGTTAGATATATTTGATAATGTCATGGCTAATATAATTTATGTTTAGATTTCAGATCTTACTTAACAGGACAAATCAGTACTTAACCGTTGATCAGTACTTATACCGGAAGTCAGGACTTAAGGATATCAGTACTTATATTATCAGGAGATAATCATCAGAAGTTAGATATCAGAACTTAAGTGTTGAAGGACGATCAGATAAGGACAATAGCTGATTAAAGGAAAGAAGATCAAGATAAACATAAGAAGAGATATGCATGAAGAAGGAGTTCCGTGAAGAATGGAATACTTGGAAGGAAAGATATCTGATTGATATATTTTAGGAAGCAGAATTATATTCCATATCAATTAGCGATTATCTTGTAACTGTGTAGTATATAAACACAGACATAGGGTTTACACTATAAGTGTTATCATATTCGAGAAGATTATTCATTGTAACCCTAGTAGCTCTCGTGATATTTGTTCATCACTAAGAGGTAATAGTTCCATACTGTAACAGAGTTTATTGTTTCAATAAAGTTTGTTTTCTGTTACTCAAGATATTAAAGTTCGATTTGGTTGTATTATACACTGTATTCACCCCCTCTACAGTGTGTGTGACCTAACAAACTGTCCTCTCTCAGTGATGAACAAATATCATGAGAGCTGCTAGGGTTACAATGAATATTATTCTCGATTATGATAACACATATAGTGTAAACCCTATGTCTGTGTTTATATACTACACAGTTACAAGATAATCGCTAATTGATATGTAATATAATTCTGCTTCCTAAAATATATCAATTAGATATCTTTTCTTCCAAGTATTCTATTGTTCATAGAATTCTTTCTTCATGCATATCTCTTCTTGCGTTTGTCTTGATCTTCTTTCCTTTCAATCAGTCGCCTTCCTTATCCGAAAGTCTCCTTAAGTCCTGATATTATCTTCTGATAAACATCTCCTGATAACTTAAGTTCTGACAACTTAAGTTATGACTTCAGTATAAGTGCCGATTTCCAGTTAAGTACTGATTTGTCCTGTTTAAGTAAGATCTGAAAACTAAACACAAATCATATTAGACATGACATTATCAAATATATCTAACAATCTCCCCCAACTTGTAAATTAGCATAATATACAAGTTTAACAGATATTTGATGATGTCAAAAATCATTAAGTACAAATGTATGAGAATTTGACTAGATAACTACAACTTACAGTCCTTAAAGCTTTACCAACTTTAACTTCTGATAACTGCTTCAGTCTGTATACACATCAGAATTTGAGCAGTTGTAGATCTTGACCTGGCTTCAATTACTGATCTTTTTGATATCAGGAGTTGTTCTAAGATAGTTCTTTAACAAACATCTCTCAGCATATTTAAGTTCATCAATCATCCTCCTTTTAGCATTCTTCAATTCAACTGTATTTTCATCAATTTGAAAGATAGCAGCCCTGAGATCATTTATTCTGGCTTTCCTTATGTCCTGATCCAGTCTGATCAAATATGCCTTGTCAGACTCAAGATTGAATTCTACAGCCTTATAACCCAGAAAGGTAGTTATAATCTTAGCAGAGTTAGGCTTCATCTCAACAATATCACCCTTGTGATCTCTGTACTTGGGACAATATGTGCTATCAGACTTTACAGAATAAAGCTTCTTCTGTCTCTGAATTTGAGTCTTCAAATAATTTACAGCACTTTTTGTTAATCTGTTCTTCACTTGAAGTAAGAATAGAACATGTTCTAGTTCCTCAAAATACTTCAGTGGTATATCATTCTCCCTTATGTGGTAAACCCTTCCATCTGTCATGAAATATAACAAGATGTGTTCTTTCAAGAAGGTATGGTAAACCATCTGTATAGATTCAAGCTGATTCAATCTTTCAGGAGTTGCTCCAACACCTGGTTCACTTAAGGAAGTTGGATCATTGGTTGTGTTCTGCACTCTTCTTTCATCAGCACTACGTAATGCAGATTTATCTCTTGCTTCCTTTCCTGTAACCACTCTTGCTTTAAAACCACTTGTTGCAGTCTGCAAAGATTGAGTTTGTTTGGCTTTAGTGAATCCTGGTAGGACTAATTTTGAAGGTTTAACATGAGCAATGTCAGAGGTTTCCTTTTCCTTATCTTCTGATATCAAGCCAACTTGAGCTATGTCAGAGGTTGCTTGCTTCAGTGTCATATCAGAACTTACTATATCGTGACTCTGAATAACTTGAGCCATGTCAGAGGTTGTTTGAGAAATCTTCTTTGAAACTAGAGTAAGATTAGCATCTTCATCATATATTTCTTCATCCATAGCAGGCACATAAACCTTTACAGGTTCACCAACTTTTTATTTGCCCTTGGACCTTGGATCTAACTGCATTTATGATTTGGCCTTGGTTGCCTCAGGATTTACCCTTTCTTTTATCACAATGCCTTTAGCCTTAGGAATTTTCTTTTCAACAACAGAACCTTCAGATTTGGAGTTGACTTTTTCTAACTTAAGTCTAGCTTCTTCTTCCTTTAGACTCTCAAAGTCCATTCCTGGATTTTCTTTCAGAAATAACTGTCTTGAAATTTCCTCATCAAGTTCCAGATGTTCATCAGAACTTATCCTTTTACCAGTATCAGAAGTTATTCCTCTCCCAGTATCAGAACTTGTTCTTTGACTTGTAGTTCCAGTTCTACTTGATGAAAGACCTTTACCTTGACCATGACCTCCACCCATTCCAGAGTTTCCCGGATCATCTTTTCCATCATCCTTTCCCTTCAGTGTCTTAATAGGTTTGCATTTGGACTTAATTACTTTCTCCCCCTTTTTGGCATCAGCAGGTAATAGAAGAGAGACAAGCAATTCCACTGAGGATTGGATCTCATTGAGTTGATTTTGATGAGAAGCTTGATTCTTCAAAATTTCATCAATCTGAGACTGTTGTTTCTCTTGGGTTTTCTCAATGTAGGCAATTCTGTCAAAGGTAGGTTGGAAAAACCTTTTCTTTTCAAGTTTTAGATTCATATTTTGCTGGATCAAGTTTTCTTGAATTTTATTCACCTTGTCATGAGTTATTTAGTGTTGACCTTGAAGGTGCCTTGTACTCAATGCAGTAACTCGCAGCTGTGCCTTGAAATCATCATTTATCAGCATTTCATCAGCTTTTGCAAGATGCTCAGCAAGAATCTTTTTAGAAGGAACAAAACTAACTGTGTTCCACTCCTTAGTCCACTCCTGTCCTCTAGGAGTTTCACTCTAAGGTACTGGTGCTTCCCCGGTAACAAACTTCTTGACTATCTCAGCTTTATGAACAGTTTATTGAGGAGCATGTCCTGATGGACCAGCTACATCAGCATCTACATTTGGAGCAGCAGCTTCACCAGTAACTTCATCATTAGCAGCATCAGAACTTATAGAATCAACATCATCAGCATCCTCTGATAAAAGAATAGTATGAGAGGCTATAAAGGCTTCAACATCATCCTCTAAGTGCGGATCTCCAATTAAGTTCTGATCAACATCCATATTCTGATACTCACCTAAAATCTGATCTTCAGTATGTAGATGCAGAGAAGGTTTTGTAGGCAATTCTGGATTAAAATCAACATCAAAAAGTGGTGTTATTGGTAGAGTGATTGGAGTTGGTGGAGCTTCTAAGTACAAAACCTCAGGCATAATCAGGTTGTGAATATCAATCCCAGCACTTGTGCCTGGTCTTCAGTATGTACTGGTTCATTTACAGGAGACACAGGAGGAGTAGGCAGTCTGTCTTGAGTAGGTTCTGGTTGTGCTGAAGGAAGAAAATCAACAACAATTGGTTCCGTTGGGATCCGAGATTCCTGACCCCCTTCCCTAGCTACTTCTTTCAGAGTTTCTTCAGAATGTGATGATACACTGACAGGCCTCCTGGCTCTTTGCTTTTTATGTCTCTTTGAAGGTGGAGAGACTTTAGGAGTTTCATCAGAATACATCCTTCTAAGTCTTTTGAGAAGCTTAGAACTCCCAGTTTTAACATCCTTCTGAGAGGAAATCTTCTCAGCTTCTTCAACAACAGGTTCTGATACTGGAACCTGTGCCTCACTTTCTGACTCATCTCTCAGAACAATATTCCTTCTCTTCTGTTGTGTCTGAGGTACAATCTTTGTCCTCTTAGGTTTGGAAGATGAAGGCCTCACATGATGTGCTGATGGTGAAGGTTGAGATGGCTGTGATGGTTTGAAATATGTTATGATGGAGGGTTGAGTAGGTTGAGGTTGAGAAGTTTGAGGTGTAGGTGTTGTATATTCTGATGGTTGATGTGGTGGCTGGGATGTGCTGGTGGGTTGAACATCACGGAAAACAGATGTGTAGGTTTGAGGATCATCATTTACCAGGATCTGTTTTACAGATTGAGGTATCTGTAAGGGTGTAACCACTTGTTTCTTTATGTCAGCATTTAACAAATCATTAAAAGTCCATTTTGCAAGCTTAAAGGGTGAAATTAAATCAGTGGTAGGTTGGGGTTTATCAGCATAATAGAAATTATATATAAGCTGACAGAATCTATCAAAGTACACTACATTCCTATCTTATGTCATCCTATCCCCTATGAAACCTAGCACAACACTTGCAAAATCAAAGTGAATTTGATGAATAAGAGCATACCCGATGTACTGACTCATAATTGGAATGGCATCAAAGTTGGAGCACTTATTGGAGAATGCCTTAGTGATACAATCGAAGAAAAAGCTCCATTCCTTCCCGATTTTTGCTCTTTTTAATTGTCCAAGCTTTCCCAAACTTCCCTCATAACCTAAACTGGCCATGAGCTGCTGTAGAACAGGTTCCTCCAATGTTGAAAAAGATCAGCCTTCTGGTAAGTGGAGAGCTTTACGAACTGCGCCAGGAGTAACCACATGCTCAACATCATTCATTTCAAAAACGATGCTTGGAGTACCAGTAGCACCACCATTATCAAAATGCCCAGTCCGCCAGAACGTCAGAACTTGTTGGCTTGAAATGGCTTGAGGTTGGGTCAAAGCATACCAATCTCACTATTTGCTAGAAAATCTTGCACAAAGTGCAAATCAGATGGATCTTCAGCCTTGTTCAAGATTGCAGCATAGTTGTTAGGTACAAACTTGGCTCCATCTACAATCAAATCCTTGGGTGCCATGAGAAATAAGTGAGAAATTAGGTTGCCTGTAAGGTGTTTGATAAAATGTCTGTATGATAAATCGTCAGTAGTTGTGAGAGAGAATAAGAGTAAAAAGAGAGAGATAGAGTATGAAAGTGAATAAAAGATTTTACAATCTTTTCTCTCTTTTACTTATACACGGTAAAAAAAATAGCCGTTGAGACACCTATCAGACATGCAGCAGTAAAAGATAATTAATGAGCATGGGTATTCAGTAATCATTACTTATCACATGCAGTTTTCAAGGAGAAAAAAACTGTTCCACTAACCAAGTAATCCCATTAATTAAGGAAGTTCAGTTTTTTTTTAAATTTAAAAAAAAAAACTGTTCCCACTAAATAAATGATTATTACTGCTTTACCAATATTCTTTAAAAATATGACCAAGGAGGTAATGACAAAAAATAAACCAAGTAAACAAATACTGCCACGTCAGCATCAGAACTTGATTTTTAGCAGAACTTAACAGGTCATCAGAACTTGATTATTATCAGTATTTAACAGGTCATCAGAATATGAAATATTTTAGAGACAAAATCTTGCAATTAATCAAAATTTCATTAATGTATCAGATGATTATATGCGATGAAATTTAGGAATTACATGCAAAAATTACAAGACAGTCCTAAGCTACAATTCCTAACATCAACAGTTTTTAGTCCTGAGCTAAGAAGCCTAACGACTAACTCCTTCAACTGCTGACAAAGAGCACTGCAAGACGGATGATCCATTCTTGTTGACGAAGATAACGAAGATGAAGATTTCTTCGGACAGTCAACAAGTCATTTTTAATGATCTCTGGAAATTGAATCCAGAGATTATAAGGAATGTTGTTGATATGATATTCAGTCGGAATTCCATTTTGAAAAATGTGCACAGTTTCGGTGCCATAGTTGTAAAACCAACCAAACTCAGCCATTTTTGTTGATATGAAGAAAAAGAGAGTGAGTTTGTGAGAAAGTGAAGGATGATTTGGCTGGAATGAATTGTTGGTTTAAATAGCCAATGGAATATCAAGGGACGCGAGGACTGGGCAATAATTACAAGTAAAAATGATGACCCCTCGACTCCCTAGACTGATGAGCAATAATGACAGCCATTGGAAGCTTAAAACAGGAGTTAATGAGCACATGAAACAAGTAAAAATTACTATTCATTTACGAGTACCACTAACCCAAATTATGTTGACTGTTTATATCTCACCCAAACATATTCTGATTTTAAATATGACTGTTTTAGATTTTAATTACAAATAAGTCAAGTAAAGAATCAGGATTTAATATCATAACTTAGACTTATATCAGAACTTAACAGTCATCAGAATATGGCTCCTTAACTCGAAAAGTGAATGTTTATTCCTGTAATTCTTCACACAAATACTGATTTCATTTCTTCAGAACTTAATCATCAGAATTTCCATCATAACTTGTCCTCAGAATTTATGCAACTGACACTTAAACTGTTCATCTAAAATAACATTTATCACCACAGTAATGTTCATTATTCATATGGAGTGTATGTGTGTGCAGTAAGCTAAATATCAGATAAAGATTAAAGTCTGATTCACTTCAGTACATCTTAGAGATAAGGCATAACTAAGAACTTTGCTCAAAATCTGTCATTATTCTGAAGTCTACTTTAGAATGAGTTCATGCATGAGTCCACCTCAACTATTTTGTGCTCATTTTATGCATCTTTTGAAATTCCATTTTATAGTGGCTTCTCAGTGTAAGTGAGTCACGACTGCTTATCAGAATTTATGCTGTTATCAAAGTATTTCTCCAGTAATCACAGAGTGTGAAAAGTCACCAAATTTTTTTTATTTTGCTTTTCTAATGCATATTACTTAATACCAACAATGCACTTGGGTCGTCCCTTCCACATTTTTACTCTAGATCTCAAAGGAGTACCTGATTTTTATTTCTTTTTATTTTCCTTTTTCTTTTGATAAGTGAGGTTTATCAGCACTTAGTACATCCATCAGATTTACTAACATCAGAACTTAACAGATAAGAAGCACTATTCTAGTTTTTGACATAGTAATAAGATACACAAAGTAAACTTAACTAAGCTCAGTATCAGAATTCGCTTGTGTTAAGAGATTTCCATATAAACAATTACTTCATACATGAGATCTTTAGTATATTAAAGACTACTAGGTCAGCATCTAACACAATTATCCTTATTGGATTGAATAGTCACGAAAACATTCATATCACTATCAGAGTTTAGAAATTCACATCAGACAACAATCAACACTTAAGCAATTTTCAATTTAAGCACAGAATACACAAAGATAGTAATATCTGTAAATACTGATCATAAAGTCTGATGTAGCAGAACATAAACTAAGCAGATTTAGAGAAATAACCTGAAACCATTCCAAGTTTATTTACCAATCTTGTAAAAGTAGCTTCACACAGTGGTTTTGTGAAGATATCTGCTAGTTGTTGATCTGTTGGAACAAAATGCAATTCCATTGTACCTTCATCCACATGTTCCCTAATGAAGTGGTACCTAATACTGATGTGCTTTGTCATTGAGTGTTGAACTGGATTACCTGTCATAACAATAGCACTTTGATTATCACAGTAAATAGGGATTTTAAAGTATGTTAACCCATAATCCAGTAACTGATTCTTCATCCAAAGAATCTGTGCACAACAGCTTCCTGCAGCAATGTACTCTGCTTCTGCAGTTGATGTGGAAATTGACTTTTGTTTCTTGCTAAACCAAGAAACTAATCTGCCTCTAAGAAATTGACAGCTTCCACTTGTGCTTTTCCTGTCAAATTTGCATCCTGCAAAATCTGCATCTGAGTAACCTATTAGCTTAAAGTCTGATTCTCTAGGATACCACAATCCCAGATCAGCTGTACCCTTAAGGTACTTGAAAATTCTTTTCACAGCTGTTAAGTGAGGTTCTCTTGGATCTGCCTGAAATCTTGCACAAAGACAGGTAGCATACATGATATCAGGTCTACTTGCAGTTAGATAGAGTAATGAGCCAATCATACCTCTGTAATCAGTAATATCTACTGATGTACCAGTATCCTTATCCAATTTTGTTGCAGTGGCCATTTGAGTGGATGCACTTGAACAATCTTGCATTCCAAATTTTTTCAGCAAAATTCTGGTGTACTTGGATTGACAAATAAAAGTGCCTTCTTCATTCTGCTTGACTTGAAGGCCCAGAAAATAGCTAAGTTCCCCCATCATACTCATTTGATATCTTGACTGCATCAGTTTGGCAAACTTCTTGCAAAGTCTGTCATTTGTAGAACCAAAAATGATATCAACATATATTTACACCAAAAGTAAGTCCTTTCCATGGTTGAGGTAGAACAGTGTTTTGTCAATATTTCCTCTGTTAAATCCACTTTCCAGAAGAAACTGAGCTAAAGTCTCATACCATAATCTTGGAGCTTGCTTAAGGCCATAAAGTGCTTTATCAAGCCCGTAGACATGATTTGGAAGTTTAGAATCTACAAAGCCTGGAGCTTGTTTAACATATACTTACTCTTCCAATTCTCCATTGAGAAAAGCACTTTTCACATCCATTTGAAAGACAGTAAACTTTTTGTGAGCAGCATAAGCCAAAAATATCCTTATGGCTTCCAATCTAGCAACTGGTGCAAATGTTTCATCATAATCAATTCCCTCATGTTGAGAATATCCTTTTGCAACCGACCTTGCTTTATTCCTTATAATTATGCCAACACTATCAATTTTGTTTCTGAACACCCACTTTGTACCAACAACAGATCTGTTCTTTGGTCTTGGCACTAGGGTCCAGACTTTATTTCTTTCAAATTCATTTAACTCTTCCTGCATTGCTTGCACCCAATTAGCATCTTGAAGAGCTTCTTCCACTTTCTTTGGTTCAGTCTGAGAAATAAAAGAATTATAAAGATATTCATTTGATGTAGCTGTTCTAGTTCTGACACCTGCATCAGGATTTCCAATAATTAAGTCAGGTGTATGTGATTTAGTCCACTTCCTTGCAGATGGAAGGTTTTCTCTAGAACTGGATGCTCCCCCATGATCCATGCTGTCTTCATCAACATTTTCTGATGCTCCCCCTGAAATTATGCTCTCTAAGTTGGATCCTTCAGAATTTGAGTTTCCAGAATTATCAGAACTTGGCTCATCAGAACTTGATGAATCAGAACTTGAAGAGCCAGTTGTAGGTTCTTATGCTTCTTGAGATGTGGTTGTATCTTCAGTATGCTCCCCCTGCAAAGGTGCATCTTCCTTTGGCATAGTCACCACAGTTTCAATAACATCAGAGTTTAATCCAGCAGAGTTTGCAGTATCAGGATTTAGACTACCAGGATTTAGACTGTCAGGATTTAGACTGTCAGGATTTACAATATCAGAATTTAAATCTTCATTTTCAAATCTCATCTGATCATGATCATTGAAATCTTCAAGTCCAGTAATCTTCTTATCATCAAAAGAGACATTGATAGATTCCATGACAACCCTTGTTCTTAACTTGTAGACTCTGAAGGCTTTTGTGGAAAGTGGATATCCAACAAAAATTCCTTCATCAGCTTTTAGATCAAATTTGGATAGCTGTTCAGGGTGAGTCTTAAGAACAAAACACTTGCATCCAAATACATGAAAATACTTCAGATTTGGCTTCTTTTTCTTCACCATCTCATATGGTGTCTTTCCATGCTTGTTAATGAGTGTTGCATTCTGAGTGAAACAAGCAGTCTGCACAGCTTCAGCCCAAAAATAGGTTCGTAGCTTTGCTTTATCAAGCATAGTTCGTGCAACTTTAATAAGAGTTCTATTCTTTCTTTCAACAACTCCATTTTGCTGTGGAGTTCCAGGAACAGAAAATTCCTGCTTTATTCCATGGTCTTTGCAGAACTCTTCCATGATCAAATTCTTGAACTCAGTGCCATTATCACTTCTTATAATTTTTACAGAATCTTTGACCAATTTATCCAGTTGCTTGACATGATCAATCAAAATATATGCAGTTTCACTTTTTGTGTGCAAGAAATACACCCATGTGTATCTGGTGAACTCATCCACTATGACCATAACATATTTCTTCTTTACAATAGACATGACATTCACTGGACCAAATAAATCAACATATAGTAGGTGATAAGGCTCAAGAATTGATGATTCAGTCTTGCTCTTGAATGAAGATTTTCTTTGTTTAGCCTTCTGACATGAATCACAAAGGCCATCAGGAGCAAATACTGATTTTGGCAGTCCTCTCACAAGATCTTTCTTGACTAGTTCATTTATATTGTTGAAATTTAAATGAGAGAGTTTCTTGTGCCAATTCCAGCTTTCTTCGATTGATGCTCTACTTAACAGACATATTGCAGAACCATCAGTACTTGTTGAAAGCTTGGCTTCATAAATGTTACCATGGTTGTATCCTTTCAGAACAATTTTGCCTGTAGATTTGCTTACAACTTCACAGTGTTCTTCAAAGAAATCCACATAATAACCTTTGTCACAGATTTGACTAACACTCAGCAAATTGTGTTTAAGTCCTGAGACCAGAGCTACTTTTTCAATGATGACATTCCCCAGATTGATATTGCCATATCCCAAGGTTTTTCCAATGTTGCCATCTCCATAAGAAACACTTGGGCCAGCTTTCTCTACAAAGTCTGATAGCAGGGCTTTATTTCCAGTCATATGTCCTGAACATCCACTGTCCAGAACTAGGATGTTTTTCCTGTTGCCCTGCAATCACAAAGACCATTAATGATTAGTTTTAAGGACCCAGACTTGCTTGGATCCTTTGGCCTTATTAAGTTTGTTAACATTTGCAGCGGATTTACCATCAGAGTTTATGTTAACATTTTTCTTATCAGCATTTACACTATCAGACTTTGTATCAGAACTTACACTAGAAGGAACAATGCTAACTTTCTTTAAAGAAGGTTTTATTTGATAATAATCATAGTACAAACTATGATATTCCTTACAAGTATAAATGGAATGCCATAAACTACCACAATGAAAATAAGGATTTTGTGGCTTATATCTAACAGACTGACTCTTAACTCCTGACTTTGAAGGTAAATAGTTTATGTTCTTATTTTTCCTGCAAAAAGAAGCCAGATGGTTAGATTTTCCACAGTTATGACATGTTTTTCTAGGAGCATTAGGAACAAGCTTATAATCATTGCTTTTATTACCACCTTCCTTTCCATTCCTATTTTTCCTAGGTGACTTTACCTTGTTTACATTCTTAACATCTTTCAGCTTGTACTTAAGCTGCTTCTTTGTCATTAAGCCAATGTTAACTTCAGTTGGCTTTTCCTTTTTTAGTTTGTCAGAAGTTAATTTCTCTTTAACTTCTGATTTCTCAGTATCAGACTTTACAACTACAAACTTAACAGGTTTTACCTTTGACTTTTGTTTAACAACTATAGGCTCAATTTCTACAGTTCCTTTATCATTCTTATCATCTCCATAACCTAAGCCTTCTTTCCAGTTTCCACTACTTAACAAATTCTGAGTTGTTCTTCCAGAGTTAGTCCAAGTCCTGATAATCTCTCTTTCCTTTTCTAACTCAGTTTTTAGAGATTCATTCATTTTAAGTACTTCATCCCTAACATAGAAAGCATCATCTCTATCTTTCTGAGTTTGATGGAACATGACTAACTCTTTTTCTAAGTAATCATTCCTCTTTTTATAAGCAAGATTTTAAGAAGTTAATCTTTCACATGTTAAAGTTTGATCTCTATAACTAATGAACATGGTTTTAAGATATCTTCTCAACTCATTAATATCATCAGTATGAAAGGCATAAGTAGTTTGAGGTACCTTTAACTCAGCAGCATCAGAACTGCTATCAACATTTCCCATCAAGGCATAGTTCTCCTCACTTTCAGAATCTGAAGTGTCTGTCCAGCTTTTCTTCTTTGTGACAAGAGCCTTGCCTTTGTCACTCTTCACTTTCTTGCAATCAGGAGATATGTGGCCTTTCTCACCACAGTTGTAGCATTTGACATTTGTGTAATCTCCTCTGTCAGACTTTCCTCCTTTGCCTTCAGATTTTCTGAAACTCTTCTTATCAGAACTTGCACCTTTCCTAGAAAATTTCTTTCCCTTCCTGAATTTTCTGTATGCAATCCTTGTGATTCCTTTCACCATAAGAGCACATAGCTTCATCATCTCTTCATCAGTATCCATCTCAGGCAAGCTTTCAGTTTCTGAGACATCATCACTATCAGAACTTGATGATTCAGTATCAGACTTTGTGATGAGAGCTTTTCCCTTGCCTTTTCTTGAGGTAGCTGCTTTGGAAGATTCCTCCTCAGCCTTAAGAGCAACTGTCCTTGACTTTCCTCCTTTCCTCTTGCTTCTTTGTTCCATCTCAAGTTCATGAGTCTTGAGCATCCCATAAATTTCATCAAGAGTTGTATCTTCAAGATTATAGTTGTCTCTTATGGTGGTGGCCTTCAAATCCCATCTTTCAGGAAGTGCTAACAGGAATTTAAGATTTGAATCCTCAAGATCATATTCCTTGTCAAGTAGTGACAAATCATTCAAGAGTTTGACAAATCTGTCATATATACCAGTTAATGACTCATCAGGCTTTGAGTCAAAGTGTTTATACTCTTGAGTAAGTATAATCTTCATGTTCTTCTTAATTGATTCGGTTCTCTGGCATCTTGTCTCCAAAGCATCCCATATCTCCTTTGCAGTCTTACAGTTGATTACCCTGTTTGACATTACATTATCAATAGCACTATGCAGCAAGTGTCGTACCTTAGCATCCTTAGCAATTGATGAGATATCTTCAGCAGTATAATCACTCTTCTCCTTTGGTACAGACTTTGCTGGTTGACCTGTAACTACAATAGAGAGTTTGGTTGGCTTGTGTGGTCCTTCATTGATTCTATCAAAGGTATTCTGGACCAGTAGCTTCCAGAAACATAGACATCCTCACCTTCCATATGGAATATGCAGATGGTTTCAGTATGGGAACTCTAATAGTCTCATATCGACTATGGATTTGAGTCTTTGGAGGTTCTTTAGTTTTGGTGGGCTTGGTTGGAGTTTTTTCTTCAGACATGATTGTTTTTGGATCTTAAGCAGTTTGTGTGTTAACAGATAAGCTCTGATACCACTTGATAAGTCACACACACTGTAGAAGGGGGTTGAATACAGTGTTTATCACAATCAATTCGAATTAAAAGAATACAAGTAACAGAAAAGAAACTCTATTAAACTCTGTTACAATATGGAACTGTCCTCTCTCAGTGATGAACAAATATCATGAGAGCTGCTAGGGTTACAATGAATATTATTCTCGATTATGATAACACATATAGTGTAAATCCTATGTCTGTATTTATATATTACACAGTTACAAGATAATCGCTAATTGATATGGAATATAATTCTGCTTCCTAAAATATATCAATTAGATATCTTTTCTTCCAAGTATTCTATTCTTCATAGAATTCCTTCTTCATGCATATCTTTTCTTGCGTTTGTCTTGATCTTCTTTCCTTTCAATCAGCCGCCTTCCTTATCTGAAAGTTTCCTTAAGTCCTGATATTATCTTCTGATAAACATCTCCTGATAACTTAAGTTCTGACAACTTAAGTTCTGACTTCAGTATAAGTGCTGATTTCCAGTTAAGTACTGATTTGTCCTGTTTAAGTAAGATCTGAAAACTAAACACAAATCATATTAGACATGACATTATCAAATATATCTAACATCTTATTATAAATACATATAAATTCGAATTTATATTTAGATTTATGATAAATTTAAAACATATTTACTTATCATAAATTTTATTAAAGCCATTTTTAAATAAAAAATACGTTAATGATATATAAACTTTTGTTTGATAAAAAGATATTATAATAGTCAATTACCTCTGGGTTCCCCACTTCCCGTTTGGAGAACCGGGAATATGGATCGCGTAGCAAAATAATTCTCGTTCAGGGCCGAAACAGGTTTGGAAAAATGTCATAGAATTCGGCGGGAGATAGCACTTCCCCTCCACATTCGATCTGATGCCCATCCTATATACACACATTATATCATTTCTATCATATTTGAATTAGGATATTTAGACCGTGTATGATGGTATAATATATATTTAATCGCATACAACCGCATGCAAAATGATCGATATTTAAATAATGAACTGGATATTAGGATCATAATAATCCATTTTCCGATCAGATTTGAACGGATATCTGATTAAACCCGAATCGAAACCGAATTAGAATTATAGTGATCCAAAAAATTAAATATCCAGTTTCACATTTTATAACTAGACCAAATATTCGATTTTGCTCAGTACTCACGGTATATACAAAAAATTATCAAATCAAACAAATATAAAATAATGTTAATCATATAGGCAAAGAGCAAGAGCCAAAGTTAATGCAGCAAAGCTGTAGTCTTCAGACACAGCAAAAATAAACTCTAATATGCTAAACTCTGATATGCTAAAATCTGATATAAACTCTGATATGCTAAACTCTGATATGCCAGCTCAGGTCCAGCACATGACAGCTCAGGTCCAGCACAACACAGCTTAGCAAAAGTTAGTTACAGATTAGTGGCTCACAATAAGTCTTGTATCAAGTATATAAGTCAGTCAGAGAGAGAGAGCAAAAGTGAGATAGTGTTGTAAAAATAAACTTGTTTTTACTGAATGAATATCGTCTTCTTCTTCATGATTGCTATATGTATATGTTTCATTTCTGCATCTTAAACTCCATTAATGGAGCTTCATTTACGAAAGTGACATGGTATCAGAGCTAGATATATAGTATCAGCTAGTTAAATACATATATATGTACTCATACGCATCTGCTCTTCGATCAAACTCATCAAATCAAACTAATCGAACATCTACAATGGCGAATAATATAGTCATTGATATAAATCATCCATATTATCTCAGTTCATCTGATCATCCAGGCTTATCACTAGTTACAGAGTTGTTAAACAACCAAAACTATCACCACTGGAGTTGTTCGGTTACGATCGCACTATCTGCAAAATTAAAGCTTGGATTCATCGATGGAACACAACCAAAACCTGCAAATAACTCTCCTCAGTTGAGGTTGTGGATGAGAAGCAATGATCTGGTTATATACTGGCTTCTCAATTCCATCTCATCAGAAATTCACAAAAGTGTTGTTTATCTCACCACTGCAAAACAGATCTGGGATGATCTTTCTGCAAGGTACTCTCAGAGTAATGTTC
Source organism: Apium graveolens (assembly GCF_009905375.1). Taxonomy (NCBI): domain Eukaryota; kingdom Viridiplantae; phylum Streptophyta; class Magnoliopsida; order Apiales; family Apiaceae; genus Apium; species Apium graveolens. The sequence continues at coordinate 248,453,306 of NC_133652.1, forward strand.
CTCGCCTGTTTCAACTTCGAAAAGATCTAGCATCTCTAAGTCAAGGTACGAAATCAATAACTACCTATTTTACCACATTTTGAAGCATGATTGATGAACTTGACAATCTATCACCAATACCTAAGTGTGTTTCTACTGCTACTACTTGTGCTTGTGGAAATGCTCAAAAATTGTTTAAGTATGAGAAATTAACTAAATTGAGTCAGTTTCTGATGGGATTAAGTGAGCAATTCACATCTGTTAGAGGTCAGATTCTACTCATGAATCCACTACCTGATATTAGTCAAGCTTATTCAATGTTTTTGCAAGAGGAAAATCAGAGAGACTACTCTAGTAATGTGATTGCTGTTCCTGAAAATAATGTTATGAATGCAAAACTGCACACTAGCTTTGAGCCAAAGCAAGTCAAGAAATTCACAGATTCAAGTGTGATGTGTGACTACTGTAAGATGTAAGGTCATGTGAAGGATAAGTATTTTGCACTTCATGGATATCCTGATTGGCATAGGCTGTATGGTCATCCAAAACCAAAGGTCAAACCAGCACAAAGAAAGTTTAATGCTAATGCTGTAACAACTACTGATGTTGAACAATCTGAAACTGTTGCCATCACTGGTACAAACAAGGAGTCTACATCAATGTTCACTGAAAGTCAATTCCAGCAACTTCTGAATCTACTTCAACAGACTCAGGGAAAAACACCTGCTATCTCTAATGCTACATGGATGAATACTGCTAAGTCTGAAACAAACTGTGCAGGTACACTTCAATGCATTGTTCCTGCTTGTCAAACCAATAGTTTTCTGTTTAATAGTCTTGCACATACTTGGATTCTAGACTCTGGTGCTACACACCATATAACTCCTCATAAAAATCTATTAGTCAATATACAACATGTTGAGTCTGAATTGCTTCTTCCAAATGGCCACAGAGCTTGTGTTACCCAAACTGGACATGTAATTCTTAATTCAGATATTACTCTGAAAGAAGTATTATATGTTCCAGATTTTCAATGCAATTTGTTATCTATACCTAAACTCATAGCAGATAATGCTTGCATTATTTCTTTTTCTTCTTCAAAATGTCTGTTTCAGGACCTTACTGTCCAGAAGAAGACAGAGATTGGTGAATTAGATGCAGGCCTGTACAAACTTCATACAAATCATCTCATTCCTTCTGCTAATGTGTGTAGTGTCTCAAGTAATCAGTGGCATACAAGATTAGGGCATCCTTCATTGTCTGTTCTTAAAAACATTTCAGAATTAGGAGTTCATGATAATGTTGATTTTTGTGATGTTTGTCAATTCTCAAAACAAACTAGAATTCCTTTTCCAGACAAACAGTCTTCTGTTAGTGAGTGCTTTGATATTGTTCACTGTGATGTTTGGGGGCCATACAGATATAACACTCATGGAAAATGTAATTCTTTTCTCACTATTGTAGATGAATTCTCAAGATGTACTTTGCTATATCTTTTGTCTGATAAATCTCAAGTGACTTCTTTGCTTCTGTCTTTTATGTCTTATGTATCTAATCAGTTCAAAAAGACTATTAAGACAATAAGAACTGATAATGGTACAGAATTTGTTAATTCCATTCTTACAACAAAAATGCAAGAGTTAGGTATCATTCATCAAACTACTTGTGTTTACAGTCCTCAGCAAATGGTATTTCTAAGAGGAAGCATCAGCACTTGCTCAATGTTGCTAGATCTCTTAAATTTCAATCAAATGTTCCTATTACCATGTGGGGGGATTGTGTTTTGACAGCTGCTCATCTTATAAATCTTCTTCCTACTATTCATTTGAATAACAAATCCTCATATGAAATTTTGTTTTAAAAAAAACCAGACTATTCAAGTCTCAAAAACTTTGGATGTTTGTGTTATATCAGTAATTTTCATACTGATGGTGATAAATTTGCTCCTAAAGCACTCAAATGCCTATTTGTTGGTTACCCTTTCAATAAAAAAGGATATAAGGTGGTTGATCTTGATACTAAGAAATGCTATGTTACCAGAGATATAGTCTTTAAAGAGGATATTTATCCATTTAAAGACAAATCTGCTCCTATATCTGATACAGCTCCTGATAACTTGATGTTTCCAGCATCTCCTTTGCAACATGACACTGATCATTCTGCTGTTCATCTTCCTTATCATGCTACTAATCATGATACTAACAGTACAACTACTTCTGTCATTCGACCAGTACGAAACAAAACTCTTCCTGTCAAACTAAGAGATTTTACAGGTCTTCCAAGGCATCTAATTTCCAACTCTGCAACTCCTATAACTTATCAGGTAAACACTGTTTCTTGTTCTTATCCAATTCAAAACTACATATCTTATGACAATGTGTCATCATCATACTCCAATTTTTTAGCTGCTACTGTTCAGTCATCTATACCATACACCTATAAGCAAGCTTCTACTGATCACAACTGGTTACAAGCTATGAAAATTGAGCTTAATGCACTAGAGAGTAACAACACTTGGGAAATTATTCTTAAACCAAAGAATCAGCATATAGTAGATTGCAAATGGCTGTTCAAAATCAAATACAAGCCCGATGGGAGTATTAAAAGGTACAAAGCAAGATTAGTGGCCAAAGGCTTTACTAAGACTTATGGATTGGATTATTTTAAAACTTATGCCCCAGTTGCTAAAATGACTACTGTCAGATTACTTATTGCTGTTGCAGCTGTTAAAGATTGACCAATTTCTCAATTGGACATTACAAATGCCTTCTTACATGGTGATTTGAATGAAACTGTATATATGAGACTTCCACCTGGATATCTTCAGTTGTCCACCTGTGTTGATCTTACTGGCATCACAGATCCTTCTACTGTTGTCTGCAAACTCAAAAGTCCTTGTATGGCCTTAAACAAGCTCCAAGATGTTGGTTCACTAAATTCTCCAAGGCCTTAATAGAGTATGGCTGTAGTCAGTCACATTCTGACAACAGCTTATTCACATTGACATCCAACAATCAATTTGTGGCAGTATTAGTCTATGTAGATGACATCCTGGTAACAGGCTCATCCAAGTCTCTTATGCAGCAAGTGATTGATTTTTTGGCTACAAAGTTCAAAGTTAAAGATTTGGGATCCCTTAAATACTTCCTTGGCATTGAGGTTTCCAGGTCTTCAGCTGGAATCTACTTACATCAAAGTAAATATACTCTTGACATACTCAAGGATACAGGCTTACTAGCTGCTAAACCATCCAAGATTCCTATTGAGCAAAATCACAATCTTCAAGATAATGTCAGTCCTCTTTTACCTGATTCCAGTGCCTCTTCCTATAGAAGAGTTGTGGGTAGATTACTATATCTTATAGTCACCAGGCCTGATATCTGTTATTCTGTCAAAGTGTTATCACAGTTCATAGCAACTCCTAGGTCTGATCACTTACGAGCTGCTCATAAGGTTGTTAGATATCTCAAAAATGCTCCTGGCCAAGGTATTTTAATGCCTTCTCATAATCCAATGTCTCTATCTGCTTACTGTGATTCAGATTGGGCAGGTGATAAAACTTCTAGACACTCTCTTACTGGCTACTGTGTTAAGTTTGACAATTCTTTAATTTCCTGGAAGTGCAAGAAATAACACACTATTTCCAAGTCATCAGCTGAAGCTGAGTACAGAAGTATGGCAGATACTTGCTGTGAACTGACTTGGTTGTTGAATTTGTTTAAAACTTTTCAAATCCAGTCTCTTACCCCTGTTACTCTTTATTGTGACAATAAGTCAGCCATTTATATTGCTTCCAACTCAGTTTTTCATGAAAGAACAAAACAAATTGAGTTAGATTGTCATTTGGTTAGAGAGAAGTTACAACTGGGCATGATTCAACCAACCTACATCAGCACTACTTTACAACCCGCAGATATTTTTACGAAGGCCTTATCTTCTGCTCAGCTGCTTTTCTTCAACTCCAAGTTAGGAGTTTGTAATCTGTTTTCCCGTCTTAACTTGAGGGGGGATGTTAATCATATAGGCAAAGAGCAAGAGCCAAAGTTGATGCAGCAAAGCTGTAGTCTTCAGACACAGCAAAAATAAATTCTGATATGCTAAACTCTGATATGCTAAAATCTGATATGATAAAATCTGATATAAACTCTGATATGCTAAACTCTGATATGCCAGCTCAGGTCCAGCACATGACAGCTCAGGTCCAGCACAATACCGCTCAGCAAAAGTTAGTTACAGATTAGTGGCTCACAATTAGTCTTGTATCAAGTATATAAGTCAGTCAGGGAGAGAGCAAAAGTGAAGTAGTGTTGTAAAAATAAACTTATTTTTACTGAATGAATATCTTCTTCTTTTTCATGATTGCTGTATGTATATGTTTCATTTCTGTATCTTAAATTCCATTAATGGAGCTTCATTTACGAAAGTGACAAATAGATCAAATTAGGAGTGTCCACGCAGAGGCAATCGAGCAATCGAGCAATAGATACAGTGAAGATGATATATTTAAAAAAAACAGTAATTTTAATAATTTCTGATGTTTGAGAAAATATTGGTTTTAAACTCTAAAAAAGCCCGGGATCACATCAGAGGCTCACAGGCCACAGCCCATTACTCATACAATCCGACTACACTGTCTAAAATCCTGTTGATATTACAAAAATCCCTGAAGCCATTACAGGAAAACACACTACACTACAGTCTAGAAGATACGTAAATAGTTAAATACATACGTCGTATCAAAAATCTTAAGTTTCTTATTCTGCATTCATCAACCAAATCCAATCCTAACTCCAACAAAACCCACCAATCCGTTTTCTTATCGAACTTCTCCAATGACCCTTCTTTTTTATCTTTATTTTTATTCCTCTATATATACTTCTCTTATCTGGCTCTACTCATTCTTTATTTTTGACCAAGATGATGAAAAGGGCTTTTACTAATAACAATGTACAACAAGATGCTAGGATGCAGTCTAAGTATCAAAACCTCTTGCAAGACTACTTGGAATTGCAAAAGGTTCTATCTTTGATCTTTCTTTCTTTTTCTAATCAATTCTTGATTATGGGGTTTTTGTGAATTTTGATCAAGACCTATTTTTTTTAATTGTTTTAGCAATGACTGATTGTTTGTTGTATTGTATTTTATGTGATGTGATAGGAATATGTTGCAAAGAAGAAGAAATTGAAGAGTACACTTGATAAAAGGAACAACCTTTTGGCTCAAGTTAGGTAATGTGTATCTTCCTTTTAGCTATAATTTGAATTTTGTAGATTTATGAGTTATTGAGTTATTGAGGCTTGTGTTCATCGAGACAATCTCTCCATTTTTGTGACTAGGGATAAGTTTTGTGTACATTATGAGAGGGATATATATGTTCGGTTTTTCTAGTGTGTGCTCATGGGCACACATTAATTACTTAGATGACAAAATTGGATTGGCTCCTTATTAATAATGACGGATCCCCTTGTATGCACAAAAAATTATGAAATTTAGTGCTTAGACCGCACGCACTAGACAAACCTATATATGTTTATTTTGGTTTAATAGTGATTCAGTTTCGATTCTGATAATGTATCTCATCAGCTTCCTTAGGCGAAGGCATAAGCAACTATTAAAATCCAAGTCTGATACACCGCTGGCATTAGATTGTCATCCAGTTCATCTGCCAAATTTAGAGTCGAAGGGACAAATTGTTGCAAGTAACAGGAATTGTAGTGTCAATGAGACTGCATTGACAAATTAAGGTTCGTTACTGACTTCAAATTCAGTTTTGTTAATTGATTGATACACGGTTCATTCACTGAGTTTAGTACTGAATTTCTGACTTAAAATCTATTTACTGGTTTTTAAAGTTATGTTGGTTACTGTATTCTGGAACAGATGTGGAGGGAGGAGCTGGAGCCTGGAGGGGTGGAAGCAAAATATAGACTTGATTTTACAGACAGAAGATACATTAAAGCATGGATAAGAGAGAGAGCTACATGATTGTAAGCAAGAAGAAACTTATAGGCAAGATACATTACATGTGAAGGTATAAGCGTGGCTATTGCATGAGGATGGAATCCTTAGTTGTCGTTGCCTCGTTGGTACACAGTTTATACCTGATTGTAGTTGTCTCTTTTGCCTTTATAGATATTTACAAAGATATGATCAAACTTATATAGTGAATGAGATGTTTTGGAAATTTTTTGTTGATGCTGCAATTTTTATCAGTTTGTGGATTTTGCTTTTACTGTCGCGTTACTGTTGATCATGTTATTTCTATAGCTTGTATCTGTAGCATACCTTTGTTGCAATTTTTTTTCTTAAAACTAGTATACAGATATGTAGCTTCCCCTTGGTTTATAAATGACTAATCTGGTGGAGTCTAAGCTTTCTTTATAATGTATTACATTGTATTATGTATATATAGCAGTAAAATCAAGATGACTCATTCAGATACAAAAGGCATCAAAGACACTCTTCCTGCCAAACTATGCATGTCCATATCACTTGTGGCTCATACTTTACCATAGATATAATAACTGTATTTGTCACTAGATCCCCTACTAGCAACCTCATATACAAATTACAATTCTATAGAAGACTGTTACTGAGAATTATGCGGTACAACATGTAAGCCTAGAAAAATGTAAAGAAATTGAATATAGAGCAATTGCATCAATGTCATATAAGACGGGGGATCAGACTTGAGTGATCCATAGAGTTCTTGTTAGTACTACTTCAATTTCAGAAAGTGGTTGGCATTCTAGATACCAGGGAGATTATTTTTCATCCGAGATTTGATTCACCCATTGTACTTGAAATCCGGATCGATTTAGTTCATAGGACCTGTATCGGTATGTAATACACATTATAGGTTAAATATGGTTTACCAAAAAATAATTTTATTACATTATAAAAGTATATTACGGTGTACTTTTTCACGCTCAAGGTATGAGAAATGTATCTTTTAACCCATAACCAAATCGGATGCCTCAACTATGAGTGCATGCTGCTTCATTAACACTATAAGGCCATTTACATCAGGATGTAGGTTTTAAGGTGTAAAACAAACCAGTTATGCAGAAAATGTCATAGCAAGTTGCATTCTTTGTGCAAATAAAGTCATCCTACATATGTAGTACATATCTGCAGCACCCAACAAAAAGGAAATACTTCTGTAGTTCTGGCCCCATAACATTAGGCATTAGATAGAAAAAAGGATTTGTGCTTAAAGCTACCATCTCAATGATTTAAGATCCAGCTTAAAGTCCCAAATGAACACAACTTAAACCTCTCATTAGTCTTGGACCGAATTCTCAATACAATACTTCTCCTCACCGCTAAATTAAGGTCAGTCTATTTAAAGTAGTTTATGGCAGAGATCCACCCTATGTGTTGCGAGTAGGAAGGGGTCAAACTTCTGGGAACAGTGTGGACGGATTTTTAATGGAACGAGATTCAATACTAGCTGACCTTCATTTTTATTCAAAAGATAGAATAGTTTTACAGACAGAACATACATTAAAACATGGATAAGAGAGCTACATTATTATAAGCAAGAAGAAATTTGTAGGCAAGATATTTATTATATGTGAAAGTGTAAGTGTGTCTATGGCCTGAGGAAGGGCTTTTTAATTGTAGTTGGTATATTTATATTTATATCTATATAAGGGGTTATCTAATTTTATGATAAGCAGATTAATCAATTGCATATACATGTAAATTATAGTAAAATCATCTTAATAAGAAATATAGGAATTTGAAAAAAACGGTAGTAAAATTATAAGGTAACTGACTTACCCAAGGATCCAGATAGAAGCTTTCGAATTTGAGTAAGATGGTTTTCTCTTTAGATTGCTCTTTAATTTTCACTACAAATGTTTTGATTAAAAAAAAATTAAGTAATGATGACTAAGATAGCGTCTTTAGAAAATTTGAGATCATTTTGCGAGTCATATATCTTCATCTTCGTACTTGTAAAATAATCACTACTGATGCTTACATTTCTAGAAAATTTAGAAGATTGTTACGTGAAGAACCACCCTCCTTCACAGCTTCAGTTGCCAAATTTTTCCATTTCTTAGCATTGCCTTTTATTTCATTCCCTTGTTCTTCTTCTCCCATCACAATATCCAGACAACTCCTGATCTCTTCTCTCAAAAACACCCCTTCTTCATTCTCTTTTACCCTTACTCCGTTCTTCCACAACTCCTCTATAATCTTCGCATTGGTCTTCTGCTCTGAGAAGCATGGACACCCCACCACAGGCACACCACTAGTGATGCTCTCCAGTGTCGAGTTCCACCCACAGTGTGTCACAAAACACCCCATGGCACGGTGTCTAAGAACTTCCACTTGTAAACACCACGGTACTATCATTCCTATTTCTTCACTAATACAATTCTTCTCCCTAATGGAATTTAGTTCTTCATCCTTAATCTCACGTATGACCCACAAAAATGGCCTCCCACTCTCCCTTAAACCTTGCAAAACTCCTTCTTTTTGGGTTTCTGTTAACAACAATATGCTTCCAAATGACACGTAAATCACCGACTTGTCTTGTTTGGAGTCGAGCCAGCTTAGATAATCCTGTTTAGGGGACTGAAACATATGGTCACCAAATGACTTGTCCTTCGAGGCATGCTTATCTGAAATTGCAGATGGAAGCAAGGGTCCTATTGGCAAAAATTTGATGCTAGGAAATGAATGAATAAAATCCTTTTCTAGTGCATCGAAAGTGTTAATGAGAACACATGGCTTAGGATCTTTTTCTAGGGTCTGTATGTGCTCTCTGAAAATAGGGACCATGGAGGAATGATAGTCATTACCGGGTAAAAGGAAAGAAGGAATGTCATGGCTAGTGAACAATGGCATATTAGGTAATTTTACCGAAGCATCAAGTCGAAAATCATCATTATATGCATGGAGACCATCATGGCTATTGAAGAAGCGATGGAAGATTGTGAATGCAATAGCACACTGAATGAAAAGAAAAGCGGATGGGATGTGCATTTCACGCGCCACCTCTGCCACCCAAGGTAACAGCACAACATACACTATTAAAGTCACCAGGCGCCCTAAAGTAGACAAGTAGTCGTTGATATGAACCTTCTTCTTCCCGTCTTCTGATTCATTATTGTCTTGTTCACTACCATCAAAGAGAGTGGCGTAGGATAAGCCAGGAACTGTAGGAAGGTCGTTGAGACGACTGAGACTGGAGGTAGGGGTGGCAAAGGTGACTTTTGCACCATGGCCCGTGAGGATCTTAGCGAGCTGTAGAGTAGGGTTAATGTGGCTCTGAGCTGCTAGAGAAAGAAGCAAGAAATGTTTATCATTCATTTTGGTTTTTGTTCTTTCCTTTCTCTCTGTGTTAATCTGTATGTGGCCTGTGTGCCAATAGAACACTATGAAGCATACTCTGCATATAAAGGCAAGATGCGGGGCCAACAAGTAATTTTGGTTTTCTCCCCGACACCCCTCCCTCGTCCCCAACCAATCTTTTGATCGGATGAAATTTAATCACGAAAATTAGAAAAATATAAATTAGAAGGGAAATTTAAGAAAAGTAAATAGAGTTGTAGGATCAAGTTGGTATTGCGAAAAAAATAGTGAAAGTAATTAATTTTTATATTATAATTTCTTTTAAACTTTTTGAAAAATAAGAAATTAAAAAATATATTAAAAAACAAAAACGTAAAGAAATAAATGAAATAGAGATAACGTCTTTATCATCTTCTCAGGGAATAGTCTGTGCTCTCTCTGATTGATACTCCAGATATCATATCCCCTATTTTATACCTTGTAGGGATCGTTTGATTGAGAAGTCGGTATAAGTTTAAAATCAGGAATCGACTTAGACTATTATGGTGATGAATAATGATTTCTGATATTATGTGTTTGGTTCAAGAATGAATCTGTTTTATTTTAAATATAATCGACATTTCAATTTTGATTCTCATATTATGTGCAAATATACGTTGTATATTGAAATTAATTCTTACACAATTTACAAATAAAAAATTACTAAAAAAGTATATGATTAGTAAAATATAATTTAACCAATTAAATAATAATTTAATATTTTTTAATAAATTAAATCTTACAAATTGGCATTAGAGAAATATTATTATAATTTTATTTAAAATTAAATAATATATCAAATTTAAAATATGTTTACATAGATTATATTTAATAGTAGAAATAAAGACGAATAATAAAATTAAATCTGATACCTCATACCTCTGTATATACCCACCTCTCCCTTAAGATATTAAATCTGATTTCGAGCGAGTTTTTGGTATAAGTTTGGAATGAACAAAACATACTCAAATTTTCGGAAAAAACGACCCCATAGTACTTTAGTATAGTCTTGATATTGCTTTTCTCCGATCAAATATATAAATAATGCTAGTTGGTCGGTCAACCCCGTTTGTTATGGACATTAAAAGTAAATTATTTCCCAAAAGATAAATGCTTCAAATTTTTTCATAATTTATTATGAAAGACAAAGATGGACGTTTGCCCCAATATTCTCACGCCAATGATCAAGGAGCTGATGGATTACAAATAACTAAGGGGTGTTTGGTTCAATAATATTAGGTATAAGGTATAAGATTAAAATGGATAAAACCCATACTTGTATTTGTATTTGGCTGAGTAATTTTAATTTAAAACCCATTTCTTAAATCCATGAGCTATGGGGTTTAGAAACTGTTATTATCCAAAATTTGATATAAATCTTGTTCGGGTCAAAATCGGGTCAGTTGATCAAAATTGGGATATTTATGCCTAAAATTAAGGAAAAGATAAGGGAATTGTGAAGGTAGTAGGCGCGCCCTAAAGATATGGGGAGGCGCGCCCTTATATATACAAGAAGTTAATGGTTAACGCCTTAAAAAATTAAGGCGCACCCTCGTGAATGCAGGAGGCACGACCTATTGTTATATTGAAAAGGGAATTTGAATAATTCTCTGAGCTGGCCCATAACCTGTGGAAAGTGTTAGGGCGCATCCTAAGTAGGAAAGATGAATTGGATGGGACTTCAACAGGGTTACTTGGACGGATTTTTTGGATAATTCAAGGAAGGAGGAGATTATTATCACTAACCTATTTTTTGCAGGTATTCTATTGAAGAACTTCTTTCTGTAATGCAACCACAGGAAGGTGGTGTCCGTGGTCAGAGACTCCAGGGGTATGCCTGGACGGAAGGCCTCCTCCTGTAGTAAATGAATGTCCTTATTGGGGATGTGGGGTAAATATTGGTGTGTGCTTTGGAAATTCTGTCTATGTAGTCAACGGATATTCTCGTTGGGAGACTTTGGAGTATCCTGCACTTTGCAACCAAAAGTTTGGGATCATTTGTCCTGCAATCTGGTAGGGGCTCCTTATCCGGGGGATAAGGATGCGTCCAACATTTGGGGTGAACCACGACTATACCTGCGTCCACGGATTAGAGAAACAGCTGGTAGCGGAAGGTTATCCTTGGCCAGGGAGATGCCTTATTCGTGAAGTCTTGAGGCCGTGAACGAGCCTTGGGCCTTTGTGGTTGGGCCTCATCCGCGGACATTCCTAAAGCTAGTAGAAGACGGTTTCTAGTAGATTTCCTACTGGGCCTCGGGACAAGAGATCTAAGCGCATTAGGTTTCTTGTTCCCCAAGAACTACGTTGGCTTGATTCCCTATAAATAGGGATACGTAGACAAATTGCAAGGGTCAGAAGTTGAGAGCGCAAAGGAGCCAACACTAACTTTAAGCAATCCCAGCCACCAATAATCACAGCCACCAATAATCACAACCACAAAAAATTATTCACATTTTCCGATGAATAACCACCATCACAGATCTTGCTTCCGGCTACGAACCTCAAACTTTGTTGCTACCAAATTCTCCCGTCAACGAATTAGCGCTAGAAGGAGGGGCTAATCAAGATCTGCATCTAGGAGGAAAGATGTCTCAATATCGTGATGAAATTTTTTATGATGGAAGTTCTGAAGAAGATTCTGATCATGACTACGGCCTTCATGAACCTTATGTTCCAAATACGATTGATCGCCCCACTCCAGACGTAGGGGGGTCAACCACCAATTCTGATCAGTAACGCTGATTTGCTGGAGAAACTATCTGCATGGGTGATGCCCTGAACAGGTTCGATTCAAGGATGATCACAGTAGAGCGACGCAAGACCAGAAGAGGTCTTTGTCATAATCGTCCCGTCCACGCACCTGGCAAAGCCCCCATGACTGAGAGAGATGCTTTAGCCAGTCGTGGCCGAACTGAAGGCGGGCATATGCCAATAACCCCGTGATAATTGAATTACTCCAACGATACAGCCTAGATCGTTGAACTTGTCGATGAAGATACTGATGGACGAGAGGTGCCACAAGCTAATAATCGGGTTGTAACTCACCTGCACCGGTCTGGACAGACTCTAGAGGAGCGGCGACAAGCTGAATCTATACCAACTAATGAGCAACGAGGTTTTGCTGCTCTGAAATATCGTTTGGGGATCCGTCTGGGAGATGATGATCTGTGAATGCTACTTTTGGAGTGGTAGAGGGATTTCGATCGAGGAGATGCGACGCTCCATGGTTCAACGCGTGTGCCCCCCAATCCTACTGAGAATCAGGAGCGGAACCGCGACCATGAGAGAGCTCCTCTCCGTGGATCGATGGATAGGTATGGTCGAAACTATGGAAGTGATCGTTGGAGAAGGACCCAATGGAGATGAAGGGGTCAAGGCCGTGGCATATACTTGTACGGCAATCGTCGCACCAACTATAATGATGCTCGTTGGGACGATCGAACTAAAAGAGATGATCGCATGGGAGGAAACGGCCAAAGGGATATGCAAACTTATGACCGTGAAATTCCTGAATGGCGCCGCCGAAGACAAGATGGCACTCTGAAAGGAAACCAAGGGTGAAATCATGAGATACCGGTGATACCGGGAGGAGGACAAACTGATGCTTAAAGTACTAATCGGCAACCGGCTCCTCCGGGTGGGAATCAAGTAGTGCTACCTCCACCTCAACCTCAGAATCCGCAACCTAATGTGCAAACCATCCCCGGAGTGGGGACTTTTAATGTGGATGATCTGAAAAAGCTACTTAATCACTTGGAAGGAGAAAGGGTAACAACGACAGCTGGGATTCCTTCTCCATTCTCCGCGGCTGTAAGAGAGGCTCAGCTACCGGCTGGATATCGTAGCACTACTAGCGATCCGCGGTTCCATGGAAGTTCAGACCCTGTGGAATTTCTGGGGTGGTTTAACATAGAGATGGATGTGTACCAAGTTCCAGACCTTGCTAGATGTAGACTCTTGGCTGCAACTTTTAGAGAAAGCGCTCAACAATGGTTCCAAAAGCTTGGACCTGGAGTAATCACTTCCTGAAATCAGATGAAAACTTTATTCTTAACAAAGTTCCAAGCAGCTGTAAGTTATGCTCCGTCGGTTACAACTTTGGCAAATGGCAAATAGAGGGAGAATGAGAGTCTAACATCTTACTTTAAAAGGTTCAACGCAGAATCTACTGGCATGAGAGGAGTCTCAGACGAAGCTTTGAAAAATTTCTTGATAGCATGATTAAGGGTTGGTTCGAACTTTTAGAAATACTTGCAGTGAAAGGATCTAACTACTATGGCAGATGTGTAGGCCTTGGCAGAATCATTTAAAACCATAGAATAATCTTTAGCAGAGGTCCACTTGGCTTCGCAAACAAGCCAGAGGGGTAGAGCAAGAAAGAGCGACAGGTCTTCGAGCCCAAGATATCGAAGAAATAGTCGAAGCCCAAATCGGGTGAATGCCACCACTGTGCGGAGGGAATGGAGTTCCCCCTCAAGTTATGATAACAGAACTGACGGATATACCCCTTTGACAGCATCAATTGAGCACATCTTTGAATTGAACAAGAATAGAGGACTTTTCAGGAAGCCGAAAGCCCTGTCGTCTTGGAAAAGCAAGGACATAAATAAATATTACGAGTTTCATGAATCATCCGGACACAACACCTATGAACGCCGACAGCTAAAGGATGAAATTGAAGCTTTGATCAAAGAGGGCTATCTTGGCGAATGGGTGGTAAAGGAAGTAAGGAGGCACAAAAATGCATATGACAAAGTGAAAGAAGAAGGCGGGCGCGCTCCCCGTGGATATAACAACGAGACTTTGGAGGAAAATAATTTTTTCAGGGACGACAGTGTCCGAGCAATATTTGGAGGAGATCCTGGAATGGAATGCAGCAATCGAGCTTTGGTAAGATATGCAAGGGAAGCCCGTTTCAGGCCGTTGACTGACATCCACAGGGTTGAAACTCGACCACCGAAAGTATTCAAGGGTATATGGTTCGGGGCAGCGAACGAGGTAAAGTTTATAAAATTTTTGGGGGTCCTCAATATGATCCTTCAAGTGATGACCATCAACAATGTCATGCCCATTAGTATCAAGGAAAGTAAAACATCTTCCATCGTCTCTTTTTACAGGTGGGCCAGTTCTTGGGGGCTTCCTGAATATACCCACCTTATCCCCCACCTCGAAGATGTGATTAAGTAAGGCTTTTAATAGAGTGTATTATGAATACCTTGCATATTCCCTTGACTGAGGATACACGTACCCCATACCTTTTCTGGAGGTGGTGGTATTGACTATGATTGGGGCAGTCTTATTATCATGCCGAGCTTCTCTAGATGAACCCTCACAAATAGCAGACCTCTTGTTGTACCCCATTTCTTGAGCTGGAGGATCTATTCCTCTTATTTTTAGTCCAATATACACATGTACCATTATCCTTCTTAAGCTTCGCTAGGGATTCCTCAACAACCTTGTGCGACTCAGCCCGATTATAGAAGTCACTAAGTGTTTTGGGCTCCTCACGCTGAAGCTCCTTCCAGAACTCCGTACCCGACCTTATCCCATCAATCCAGAAATTTTTATTAGTCTCATCAGGAGCTTTCCTTATTTTGGATACCTCAGAGTTGAAGCGTTTGAAGTATTCCCTTAATATCTCATTTTCACGTTGCTTTATATTTGCCAATGTGTAGGCGAGTGGTGAAGCAAAAATAATCAAAACCTGGAACTGGGTGACACAGATCTCACACATCTGCCTCCAAGATTGAATCGAGTATCCAGGAAGCCTCTTGAACCACTGATGAACATTCTCCCGTAGTGTGGCAACCAACAATCTAGACTTAGTCAAGTCTTTCACTTGGTAGACTTCCATTTCAGTATTAAAGCGACTGAGGTACTCCACCGGATCAGCACCCCCGTCAAACTTCGAATCACCTACCCCTCCCTTACAAACGGGGAATGGGTACTTATACGTACCCCCTTCCCCATGGAAACTTGCTCATCATTTTCATTCCCTTCACTAGAACTAGTGGTATTATGAGCAAAGCTTTGAGTGAAGCTAGAGCCACTATCTCCCTTAACTAAAATGGTACGCGTTGAGACCCAAATCTGCGGTCCTGAGAGTGACCCTGGAACTGCTGCTTATCCTTCCTTAGACCCCTCGAACCTCAAGAAGTTGAACCTTCTGGGCGCTCCTTTCTAGTGGACTTTTCCCTTTTTGTAACACCCCCAAATCCGGGGTCAGGATTGGGTGTCACTACACAACTTTAAATCACAAAAACCCGTATATCAAAATAAATATACATATAACCCCTCATTATTCAGGATCGCTTATAGGTTATAGTATGAAACACGAATCTAACCTTCTAAAATTTACATTGTCTAAATACAATTTCATTACCTCATTACTACTTTCCTTGTATTAATCACTCTGATGCCTCCAAATTTCTTCAGCTGAAATCTCACCACTTTTGCTGTCTATTAAAAGCTATTCACTTTTGTCCTCATTTGATACTGAAAGAAATAAGAGTTCACAAAGCAAGAGTGAGCCAAAAATGCCCAGCAAGTATCATAAATGGATTCCAGGTATCATATCAGAAAACTCCTAGAAACGATTATTGAATGATTTTTAAAAACGTCTTTACATATGTAAATAGTTGAGCGAACAAAACATCGACCCTCATTGGCCTTTAATCATAATTTATATTTTTCTGTAAAAGAATAGTGATCGTTTCAATATTTCATCCTTTTGAATCAAATCTTTGTTTGATTTGTAATTATGAACTATTCGGGAAGGAATGCCGGTAATAACGATCAATTATAAATTAGACTGGACACTAGAAACCAATATATGCACTATAGCCTGCCGATCAGTTAGGAGATAGTACGGATCTATACCCAACTGCATAGACCCAACCAACATATGGGGTACCAGTCAACTATGGCCTAAGGGTCCGGTCCATCCCCGACCCATAGGATCCAGCTCATCACTGGTCCTCATAATAACCGTCCAGCCCGTAGAGTATTCTGATATCAATTTATTTTGATTTCAAAACATCCCAAATCAGGGTTCGCAAATAACCCAAACGAATGGGTACTTGCTCATGAGATCAATTGATAATCAAGGAACAAGATCAAAAAGGCACTTGCATAAATAAGAGTAATTGCAGCGAAATATAAAAATATTTTACTATTCTGAACTTAATATATGAGCGAATAAATATTTGCAGTATTTAAGGAGAAGGGTTAGGAATACTTGCCTTAATTGATAATCTACTGATCTTTAACTAGCTGCCATATCACTCAGTCCTGTTGCATCTGTATTCCTCTTGACAGGCTACTTGACCTTTCTTATCATTTACTCCCTTAGGTTTATCTTTATTCTGAATCCACTCGTTTCATTACTACACGCTATCAGGCTTTACTTCTACAAATTCTGTCTGGCTTTGAATGCCTCGAACTATGTGCATCTATCATAAATAATACTATTCAATGAACTGACAATATATATATGTAATTATCTAGTCTATACGTTTATTCTTATTATCTACCCGCCCGATAATAACAGATAAAATTCACATCTCAATCAGATAATATTTAAAAGACACGCTGACTCATTATCCACATAACACGTACACATAGGGAATGTAATCATATAACATATAATCACGTAATTCATGTAGCACATAAGTTGAATCGACAAAAGATATGTCTTAATACGTTTAGAATTGAAATCGGGTCAAAATGAATATTTTATCGATGAATTATTGACTCAGAATGATCCATAAAACAAACGTCCTTTAGATACAAAGGAATTTAGGTCTCGAAAATATTTTTAATAGAAGCAAAATATTTTTCTGAGTCTAGAGGTGTTATTCCCAAGGAACTAACAATGAGATTTACAGAAGGGGGTTGAATGTAAATCTCAAAACTTTTTCAAGTTTTGAGCAGTTTAAAAGGCTAAGTGTTTTGATGAACAGTTGTGTGTGAATTGCTTTGAGCATGTGCAGACAGATATATATTCACGACACAAATGTAAAGAACACAAACACTTTAAAACTTTTCTGGTGGATTTGTTGTTCCACCAGAGATGTGTATTTCAGAAAATCTATAATTCAAAAGAATTGATCACAGCTGCGTCCTAGTACAAACTAGATGATTTTTTCTGTATGTTTTTCTAAACAGCTCTGGAAAATTTACACTCTAATTACTAGCTGTAACTTGGTTTATATATCACCAAGTTTACAAGTGAAGACAACAACACAAATACAATTAAAAAGATTCTTCACATGTTTCTTCTTTATTTCTCTATCCAATGCAGTCTAGGATAATCTGTAAATCTTTGAATACTTCCTTGTTTGCACTAGAATGGAAATGGTGCATTTTCTTGACTCCTTCAAGAGGCTTCCACATTCCAATTGTCTCTGTCAACCCATGTGCCTTTGTCTGCTTATGAATTGTCACTGTCAACTGCTATTGAACTGAGCATCCGTTGAAGCTTTCATCCGTTGATGGCTTTATCTGTTGATGCATTAGCAGTTGAAGCTTTATCCGTTGATGCACTCATCCGTTGATGGATGTTATCCATTGAAGCTTTAGAGACATCCGTTGAAGCTTTGTTTCTCATCCGTTGAAGGCCTTTAGCTTATCAGTTGATACTACTTCACTTATACAAAATTACAAGGCATGAAATATTTACAATTAACCCTCCTATTTGCATATCCACTAGTAGTCAACATGACTTATAATTTCCCACAATCATCTAAGAATTATAACTTAGATACATAAACTGAAATATGCTACAATACTAAACTTATTTCTAAGTAAAGCTACTCCATCAACGGATAGCCAGAATGGTCTTATCCGTTGAGGCTACAAACACTAGATTTCTATTTAAGTGTTTTGTTTAACTTATCATCAAACTAATATACATATTCCTAACAATCTCCCCCTATTTATGTCTACCGGAATTATAGACATAAATTTGGGTTTAACTTGATGATAACAAAACACTTAACAAATATATGAACTAAAATCAAGTAGAAATTCAAAAGTGCTGCAAAAGTGTATGAACTGAGATAGAATTGAAGAATTACATTATTTCCAAGGATGCTCCTTTAGGCTGAGCAGATTATTTTCTTTTCCTTTGATCCCTTGTTTTCTTTCCTAGCCTCCTGTCATTTTCCTCCACTTGGAGTTGGAGTTGTCTATAGAATTCAGCTTCATCTTCTTCACTGATGTCCAACTTAGATTGCATTTCCTTAAGAGTTTCATTACTGGCAATTTTAAGCTGGTCTTCAAGTCTGAAAAATCTTCTGACTTCTTTATTGTCTCTGAACTCCATCAACCAATGAGGTGATTTATGAATTGTAATTCCATGCTCAGGTATGAGTAATGTTCTAGGCAAGGAATTAGACTCCCACCAAGTTTTCCTTATGCTGGCAATCTTGTTGAGAATCTCAGTTTTGGCAGTCCTGGTAAAGCCATAATCCCTTTTGATAGCTGAGTAGACTCTAACCAAGGTAGAATAGCCTTCATTCAGAATTCTTTGAAGAGGCCAAGTCCTTTCCTCACTTCCTTTGTACTTGAACACTAGCCTTTGTTGGGAGCTGTTTGTATGCACTTATTCCCCTTACTTCCTCCAGCTCATCCAGATAGAGTTCAATATCTGTAAACTCTTTGTAAGTCATATGTCATAGCCTATTTGTATATTCGAGGATTCAACTCAACTCAAATAAGAATGTAATAAGTAAATAGTGGAACTACCATCAGAGAGATCTCGCAAAGTAATATCTGTCAAAGGATTCAGAGACAAGGTTCATCTACAGACTTGAGGAATTAATTCACTGGAAGAAGTTCAAGAAATTGATCATGCCTCAGTGATATAAGTCAAGATCGTGGATTTAATCAAGTGACAGAGATCTCGTCAGAGTATCATTAATTACAAGGATTTAATCTGAAGAAAATCAAAGTGTCAGAGTCAAGACATGAAGAAACGTCACGGAAGTTAGTCACTCATGAACCAGACAGTACATCGAGTGTCAACGTTGAAGTGGTGGAATTGATTCATAATTTTCAGTGATTTTCAGAAGATTTGCAGAAGAATGGTTGCTGCTCAAGACTAGAATTAATTCTCTATTAATTAATTGAGTCATCTAATTTAATTAAGAAAATAAATTATATCTGCGAAGAATAATTTATTTATTAATTGAATTAATTGATTAATTAATTCTGATTTAATTCTAGGAATTTTAGGAATTTTCAGAAGTTTAATTGGATTAAATTCAAGCATTAAATCAGCAAGACAATTGAAAATGAACTAGCATGACAATCAGGATTGTCATACCGATTGTCATGCTAGGCCATATTCAATTGTTACACCGAAAGTTACATCAGGAGGATGATTGTCTTGCTAGTTCATTCTGATTGTCTTGCTAGTTCATTCAGATTGTCTTGCTAGTTCATTCAATTGTCCTACCGAAAGTCTTGCAAGCTTAAAGGATTGTCATTCCAATTCAATTGATTCAGCTGATTGATTAAATAGAAGCAGAGAAGCAGCATATCATTTTAATACAAAAACACAAGTCAAGAACAAAAAGTGCAGCCGCCTCTGAAAAATATCATTCTTCATCTGCAGAAATTCAAGATCATTTCTAGTTTGTTAATGTTAAATCCAAACCACTAGAATTATTTATCTTGTTCTTGTGTATCAATCTAGCGGATTAAAATCCCTAGAACTTAATCTCAAATCGCATTTAGCATTTGATCTTTTAATTACAAAAATAGAAAAAGTTCATGTCGAATTTATTCTAGATTTGTAATAATTGATTTGAGATTAATACCTTGTAATCGATACAGTTGTTGTAACACATTTCAAGTTTAATAATATTTTTATTTAACTTGAATTTTGTTTCACATTTTTTATTTCGCATTTTATTCGATTATTTGGTACCGTTTGTATTCAACCCCCCCTTCTACAAACACATTGGGACCCAACAATTGGTATCAGAGCCTTCTGATTAACGAACAAATCAAGATCCTAGACTTTTGTGATTTTTCAACTCCTTGAATTTTTATTTATTCAAAAATTCATAATGACTTCACATAAAGTTGGAACCGTTAAAATTCCACAATTTGATAAAGAGAATTATATCATGTGGAAGAAGAAGATGCTATTATTTTTACAAGTTGCTAATCCCAAATATTCAAACTTGTTAAAGAAGGGTATAAAAACTCCGATGATTATTGAACCGGAGGTAATAATAGATGGTGTGGTGACTACTGAAGCTAGAACCTATCCAAAAGAGCCCGAAGATTTTACTCCTGCTGAGAAGGAAGAAACCTCCTTGGATGCCAGCCTTCAATTAATATTAATTGATTCCCTTGATCCCTTGATGAACATACATGTGATGAACTGTAAAAATTCCAAACACATGTGGGAAACTATTGAGGTGATTAATGAAGGCACAGAGGAAGTTAGGGAGAACAAGTTGGAAATCCTAACCTCTGAATATGAACATTTCAAATCAAATCCAGGAGAAGGAATTACTGAAGTGTTTGAGAGGTACAATGCGTTGATCAACAACCTGAACATCAATGGAAAGTTTTATTCAATCAGGGAGGTCAACAAAAAGTTCCTTTTAACACTGCCAGCTCATCTTGAACATAGAATCACTGCCATTAGAGAAGCTAGAGATCTGAATGAGATTTCTTTGGACAGGCTCTATGGAGTGTTAAAAACCTATGAGTTGGAGCAGATTCAACAGAAGGAAGTCTACGGGAAGGATAGAATGGTCAGCACATCTACTGCACTTGTAGCTGAAGGTCAACAACAACAGCAATCTCAACAATTGGAGAGAATGGTACAGTATTCCAAGGCTGAGGAAAATATGTTAGTAGCAGAATATGATCCTCCTACTACAAATCAATCAAGTGATGATTTTTATTCCTTGGAAGAGCTGGAGCAATTGGAAGACGAGTCAATGGCCCAAATTGTCAAGAGATTCTCCCATGTCAGATTCAAGAGGAATCCCAAGCTGAAGTACAAGTCCAACTACAACAAATTCCAGAAAGGTGGATCTTCATCCTCTAACACCAGCAGTGGTGGATACCAAACAGGGATGGTTGATCGGGGCACCATTAGATGCTATAACTGTAATGAGTTGGGACACTTTGCCACAGAGTGTAGGAAGCCAAAGCAAGTAAGAAAGAACTCTGAAAGGGCTTATCTGGCAAAGGGAAGAAGCTGGGATGATACTGACAGTGAAGATGAAGATGAAGGAAATCTTGCTCTTATGGCTATTGATGGAAAAGCTTCATCGTCAAGAATAGAGGTAAAACTTTCTGATGCTGAAATGGTTTATCATCTAAGAGGTAACTTAGATTGTGCACGTCGTGATAATGAACTGTTAAGTTTACAGATCACAGACCTTGAGAAAGAGGTCAATGAATTAAGACTTGTGCACATTAATCAAGACAAATTAAAAGAACAGGTATCTTTTCTAGAGAATAGAGTTGACTGTTATAGAAAACTCGAAACTATTCTTAAAGACAAGATCACCGGTCTTGAGACTAAGGTTAGAGCCTACTTCAATTCTTGTTCGAAGGCTAAAGAGTTCTACAGTAAGCAAGCTGTTAATCAAACATCTGGAATAGGTTATGATTACAATGCTGCTATTGGAGAATTAGGCATAAACTCCCCTCCTCATGTATGTGCTAAAGGGAGGGAAGTACCACATGTGCTTAAGGGTGTTGATGAACCCCTCTATAAAGCATCAATTGCTGAACCATTTGATGCGACCTCTTCTGTTATTCAAGAAGAAATACGTGCTGAAGATCATGCTTATGAGAAGATTGTTTCCAAGTCAAGTGAGTCGAAAGTTCCAGTCAAAGTTGTGAAAGCAACTGAGACTAACTCAGACACACATGAGTTGGATAACAATAATGCCATGTCTACCATGCATAAATTGCCTGCTGTTAATCACTCTCATAAAGCATGTGGTGTTGCTAATTGTATGTCTTGTGCTTTTAATATGATGTATGCTTATTTTAATGGTAAGCATGTGTCTAATGATAAGACTACTCCTCGTCAGCATGTGAATAACATGAAGCATGATAGGTCTAAGACTGCTAGTCCTTCTAAGGCTAGAAAGGAGACATTTGTGCCTAAGCTTAAACAGAAATTTGTTAAGGCTGTTTACAAGGTCAAATGTTCAGTCATTGAGAAAGTTGAGACAATTAAAATTAAAAATGTTGTTTTGCCTGACAAAGGACAATTCTACAAGTATGCCGGGCCCAACCAAGTTTGGGTTCCGAAGAAGGTCTAATCCATTTGTAGTGCAGGGCATTAAACAAGTATAACCGGTAGTGTGGATTCTTGACAGTGGATCATCAAGACATATGACCGGAGATAGAGCCCTGCTATCAAATGTGGTTGAGAAAGCTGGCCCCATGGTTACCTTTGGAGATAACAGCAAAGGTTTATCCGAGGGATATGGCTGTTTGCAAGCTGGGAATGTTATCATTATAATTTTGTATATTGTGCTAGGTTATTATCAGGAAGCAGTATTTAACATATAGCACCAGTGACGAGACTTGAGAATATTACGACATATCAGGCACCTGCTGCACATTACACTTGGAATTGTACTCTAGTAAGATGTGTACAAGTGTACTCCTGGTTGGTGAGTCAAAAGAGGAAGTCAATGCACCACAGTTCATGGACTTTGCAGCTGCAGATCTATTGGACTATGCAATCTCTTCTTCACAATCTCACTTCAGGTTGGTATGAACTAGTATACTGCTCAAGCAATCGTCAAGAACATGGTATGGCACTCTAACAGAAGTTGTAATTTTATATGAACTAGTAGAGTCGTCATATTAATAACTATCTGATCACTAAGCACAATCATATTGTTTTATATGTGCAGTGGTATATTAATTATGCAACATAACAATTAGTATCTAAAGTACTTGACAAGTATCGGTCAATGATATCTTGTTAACATTATGTTGCAGATATTTGTAAGCTTTTGACATGAATGAGAATTACTTAGACTTTACCCTAAGTGATCAATGTTTTATCAAAAACTCATTCATATTGAAAAACAAAATCAAACTTCTTTCTACATTAGTGATTTCTTATTTCATGTAAAATCTTTTGAAATCACTATTGTAAATCATTTTCTCTCTATTACCATATATTCTGTGTTACAGGTTCAGTCTCCAATGACTTTCTTTCATTGACAGTCATGAGGTTGAAAACCCACAACATCTATCCCAGACTGTAAAGACAAACACAAAAACAGAACCAACCAACACTCTCTTACCACTAAATGTAGTATGAATGAGCGTGAGGGAGATAGTGCCTTAGTGCACCACATAAGGAAGGTTCTGTAGTCAACCCAGTAGCTATGTCTCCTACATAGATGAGTAGTATTTAAACCGAGACAACTGCTAGCCCCCATACATCTTCTCAAAAAGATGTAATGGCTGAAAAGGCACAAAAACAGTTACTAGATTCATCCTCTCAACAGGGTGCGTCTATTGAATTTTGCCTGTCGGCCAAGGTATCCGATGTAGTATCACCACTTCAAACATAAACAATTCTTGATGCACAAGGAGAGGTTACACACACAAAGGATGAGTTGACGGAAACAAGAGTTTCGACCATTTTAAGGTCAGATTCGATTGTTCAAGGTTCGTTAGTGGACCAATTGCCTTTACAGGTGTTAGGAGAGGATACTAATCCAAAAGCCATATGTCAGTGGTCAGTGTCTACCTCCCCAGGCTTAAATCCCCTGGATGCATCTGCGGATAGTGGATCTGACATAGGTGCAGATCGGCAACTTGTTGACAATGATTCAGATATTACCTGATAAGTCACAAGGAAATGTCTTCACAGACATTAGAAGGGAACTTTGATCTTTATGCTAAATTCGTTGGATCATTGTTTACCTTCCCAGAATTCAAATCTGGAATCCTAAAAGGGAAACTAGCAACTTGTAGATTATGACTCAGATTTATCTGACGAGTTTAACAAGGATGGGGATTTGTGAACTCCCATTGCACCACCTGTGACCTCCTTTAAGGATGGCTAAGGTGATTTTCCTTGCAGGTACAGCTGGATTATGGAGCTATGAGAGAAGAGTGATACACTTGTGAGATTGAGTGTAAACACGAGTGGAGAGAAGAGTGAAACACATGTGAGGTACACTAAAACACAATCACACACTCACAGTGAGGAAGAAACAGAAACTACTTGTTATTTCTTTTCCAACCAAGTGAAATATGAGAACTCCTTCAGACGACGACATACATTCCTTCTTTAAGGGGGAGATAAAAGCTTAAGTAATAGCTTGGAGGATTCCTCAACTAAGGGGGAGAAATAGCAGGGAGGAAGAAAAAGATCCTACATGTACACTACACAACACCATTGTTGTTTGTAACTACGGATCCTATTGTACGGGAGAGGTGGTAAACACAAGGTGATTTCCTAGTAAGGGAAGAATCTGTTAGGGGAGTACCATTGGTTTTTATCTGCGGATCCTATTGTACGGGAGAGGTGGTAAAACGAAGGTGATCTTCTTTAATCAGTTGATTCTCATAGGGGGAGAAGCAAGAGATATGGGCTTCTCAACAGGGAAATGTGGTTGTACAAATGAAGATGAAACTACTTGAAGATATGTTCAGTCTAGAGGAACATCTACTTGGAATCTGGAAAATGTTAAATCTCATCCAGAAATTTTCTGCTATTTACTTTGCATGTATGTTTATATCTTTTTCTTATTTGTTAGTTGAGTTATCCTCTAGGTATTTGTGTGTTATTGTCTAACAAACAAATAGGGGGAGATTGTAAGTCATATGTCATAGCCTATTTGTATATTCGAGGATTCAACTCAACTCAAATAAGAATGTAATAAGTAAATAGTGGAACTACCATCAGAGAGATCTCGCAAAGTAATATCTGTCAAAGGATTCAGAGACAAGGTTCATCTACAGACTTGAGGAATTAATTCACTGGAAGAAGTTCAAGAAATTGATCATGCCTCAGTGATATAAGTCAAAATCGTGGATTTAATCAAGTGACAGAGATCTCGTCAGAGTATCATTAATTACAAGGATTTAATCTGAAGAAAATCAAAGTGTCAGAGTCAAGACATGAAGAAACGTCACGGAAGTTAGTCACTCATGAACCAGACAGTACATCGAGTGTCAACGTTGAAGTGGTGGAATTGATTCATAATTTTCAGTGATTTTCAGAAGATTTGCAGAAGAATGGTTGCTGCTCAAGACTAGAATTAATTCTCTATTAATTAATTGAGTCATCTAATTTAATTAAGAAAATACATTATATCTGCGAAGAATAATTTATTTATTAATTGAATTAATTGATTAATTAATTCTGATTTAATTCTAGGAATTTTAGGAATTTTCAGAAGTTTAATTGGATTAAATTCAAGCATTAAATCAGCAAGACAATTGAAAATGAACTAGCATGACAATCAGGATTGTCATACCGATTGTCATGCTAGGCCATATTCAATTGTTACACCGAAAGTTACATCAGGAGGATGATTGTCTTGCTAGTTCATTCTGATTGTCTTGCTAGTTCATTCAGATTGTCTTGCTAGTTCATTCAATTGTCCTACCGAAAGTCTTGCAAGCTTAAAGGATTGTCATTCCAATTCAATTGATTCAGCTGATTGATTAAATAGAAGCAGAGAAGCAGCATATCATTTTAATACAAAAACACAAGTCAAGAACAAAAAGTGCAGCCGCCTCTGAAAAATATCATTCTTCATCTGCAGAAATTCAAGATCATTTCTAGTTTGTTAATGTTAAATCCAAACCACTAGAATTATTTATCTTGTTCTTGTGTATCAATCTAGCGGATTAAAATCCCTAGAACTTAATCTCAAATCGCATTTAGCATTTGATCTTTTAATTACAAAAATAGAAAAAGTTCATGTCGAATTTATTCTAGATTTGTAATAATTGATTTGAGATTAATACCTTGTAATCGATACAGTTGTTGTAACACATTTCAAGTTTAATAATATTTTTATTTAACTTGAATTTTGTTTCACATTTTTTATTCCGCATTTTATTCGATTATTTGGTACCGTTTGTATTCAACCCCCCCTTCTACAAACACATTGGGACCCAACACTCTTTTATGTCACAAATGTGAACATAATCATCCTTTGAGGCTTGTGGCTTAGGCTTAGGTTTGTATTTCTGAGTGAATTTACTTGAGGTTATGGGAGGTGTAGATTTGGATTTTCTTTTCAGTTTCTTTGGTGGTGGAGAGGTAGTTAGGAAGGTAGGCAGGTTGATGGTGTCCCAATCAATAGGTTCCTCTTTAGGGATGATTGGTTCACCATGGACATTTATACTAGGATTAACAACAAAAGGTTCAGGAATGGAAGGTAGTGGTTTAGATTTAGATTGGGTTTCTTCAGTGTCATCTCCACTCTTCCTTTTTGCATTGGCCTTCTTTCTGTTCCCTTCCTGTCATTCCTTTCTTTCCTCCACACTCTCACCAACCACATTCCCAATATCCACATTTCTGCTTTCAATCTTTTCGTCTTCATTCTTGTCTTCAATCTTCTTCCTTTCTTCATCCTGGACTTGACTTTAGCTATTTTTTAAGCTTTGCTTGTGCTCCTTTGTCAGCCTTCAGCTTTCTAGCTTCTTCCTTTAACCTCATGGTTTCTTCCCTCTTGAATTTAGAGTATTTGGGATGTCCTTGTATCACACGGATACTCTTTCCCTCTCTATAAATGATATTCATTCTTTCCACTACATCATTGGTCTCTTTGTGCCTTATGATGCTGCCACCCAAAACTTTGTCTTCATCAGGTTTTGGAAGAGGAAAATCTACTTCTTTTGATTGACTAAAGTTTAGGGGGTTCTTTGTAGAGTCCCTATTGAGTCTAGTGGATGGCTTGAGTACCATGGGTTTCAAATTCCTAAAGGAAGTCTCTCCAACCTTATTCCTCCTTACTGGCTTGTGCTCCATAATGATTGGCTCAACCTTTGTGCTATGTTTCACAGATAATGATTTTGAAGTTGTAGAGCCAAACGCCTGTTGCATCCTTTCATCAATTTTTCTCCTTTGCTCCTTCACCTTCATCTCAGCTGCTGCTAGCTGGATTAGATCAATTCCATCAAGCTTTCCTTTGATTTGAAGTGTTGGAGAAGTAGTGATGGCAGGACCTAGCACTTAGGATATTTGAATTTTTGTAGATGGCTCCCCTCCCCCTTCTTTATTCTCCCCCTTTTTGTTATCATCAAGGAGAGGAGTCAAGCCTTGTGCTTTAGCCAGTTGCATGAGTAGACTTGTCTGAGACTGTTAATTTTGAAGAATGGTGACCACAGAGTTTTCAATGACATGAACTCTGTCCTCCAACTTGGCCAGCCTCTTTTCAGCATCTGATTCTCTTCTTAGTCTCAGTAACAAGTCCTGCATGGTACCATAGGGCATGACTGAATCCAGTTTCTCAGAATTGTAGGACTTTAAGTCAGCTATATCCTTCTTGAGCTCATCCACACTCAGATTCTACCTTAATTTCTGTAGCTTCATGAGATGTAGAGAATCTAGGCGGGCTTGAAGAAGAGCCTTGGTACCAGCATTGGAAGTGTTCTGAATGGCTCTTTGGATTGATATGATTTGTTTGACTAGGGAGACATTGAATTATCCTGGTGTTGACTCCTTTGTCAATGCCCATTCAGGTAAGTCTGGAATAGAACTTGGGCCTTCATATCCCCCTAAGTTCATGCTTCCATCAAATGAAATAGAGTCATCATCATTAGAATTTGCTCCAAATTCTTCAGATGGCTCACCAGCTGTAGAAGGCTTCAAGTTGACAGCAGCTTTATCCCTTTGTAGAGATTCTGAAGTATGTACTAGATTTAGGGTCCTTTTTGCCTCCTCATTGCCCTGAGTAGCCAACAATTGATAGGCTGACACAGGATGAGTAAAAGTATCAGCATCCAAGGAAATGTTATCAATTACAGCCTTGTAATGTTGCTGAAATTGTCTTTCCTTTTCAGTATCATCCACAATCATTGACTCATTAGCAATGGCTGGATCCACCCTTATACCTTCTGTACCTGCTTTTCTCTCAATTTCTCTCTTTTCTTGCATCAGGGGCTCCCTCTGGCTCACACTCCTCACGCCCTCACCCTCACCTACTAAGGTGGCACTCCTCTCACTTTATTTTGCCATGCTGGAAGAAATAGCATGCATATTTAGACTCTCAAGCTCTCCTTTTGCCTGGGAGCAACCCAGCCTCTCACTCAAATTTTCACTCCCTTCCATCAATCCTAGAAGTAATTGTACAGTAACCATGTCCTCTACTCTTGGAATTGATTCAGTTATTTGTGTAGAGACTATCAACGGATAGGGAGTATCCGTTGAAGTAGGAACTGATGATATCAACGGATAACTGTTGTTAAGCTTATCCGTCGAAGAACAACCACTTGTCAACGGATGAGAAATATCCGTTAAAGAAGGAAAAGAAGTAGAAATTGAAAGTGACATGATTGTTAAATCTTTGTGGATTGATTTTAATTTAGGGGACACAGATTCTTCAACCAAATCTGAAAGAATTGGTTGATGATCCAACAAATCATCTAAAAGATGATGATCACCAGTATTTGAGTGGGGCTCCTCCCTGAGTTGTAAAGAGGGAGAATCAGGAATTGATGTGAATATCATGTCCACATCCAGAGATGGTGATGGAGAATTTGGTGATTGATGTGTGTCAATTTTGAGAGAATGGGGCTGTGACTCCACATTTGTTGGAGTCACATCAAGCTGAATTTGAGAAGGCATAGATGCAGGTGGGTGTATCTGTGCAGTGTGTGCACCCTGTGTGGAAACTGAGGTTTTGATCCGCTTTCTTCTTGTAAAAGCTTTTACAGGAGAGTGTATGGCTTCAGTGTCCCTCCCTCTTTTGTTCTGTGTCCCTGGTTGGGGACTATTTTCAATAGCTGCACCCTTTTGGGAGGATGCAACTAGGGATGAGTTTGAATCCTTTTCAACCACCACAGCCTTTTGAGAAACTGTGGCTTGGCTAGCTGGGGTATCACTCACCTCTCCTACCTTATCCTAGGGGGTTTCTTGATGTTCACCCCTCCCCTCACCACTCACACCCTGTTCACTCCCCTCAGGGTTTATGGTAGTTGTTACAACTGTTGTCTTTTGAGAAACAACAGAGGTGGATTTCTTTGACTTTGGTCTTGAAACTTTAGGTTTGATGGCCTTGGTAGGAATCTGTTGGGTCAAAGATAGATATTCCATGGCCACACTTGAAAGCAAAGAAATAATGGGGTTGGAAGTAGTAGGAGTTGAAGAAGCATTTACCTCACTTACCTGAGGTGCATTCATTATTGGCAAATATACCAATGGCACCTGATTGTTGAGGTTAATTCTCAAAAGGTCTGCAAGGACCCTTTTCTCTTGTGCCCAACATTTGAGTTTATTACTCTCATTGGTTATGACCAAACCTTCAGCAACATGGTTAGCCAATAACATAAAGAATCTAGCATAGTAGATGTTATGAGGTCTATTAGCTTTGTTACCTAACCTGGCACCCAATTCTAGCATGACATAGTTGCTAAAATTAAAGTACATATCAAACACTAGCATATAGAGCATATTAACTAGAGATGAAGTTATTGCATCAAAATTACTAATTTTCCCAGAGAAAACCTTGATAAAGGCATCACCAAGAAAACTCCATTCTTTCCTAAGGCCTTTTCTTCTAATGCTCCCTAAACTAGCAGAATTAAAAGAATAGCCTATGGAATCTAACATGCTAGATACATCATTATCAGTGTGTGGTGTCATGGCATTGTTCTCAGGTAGTTTGAAGCAAGACTGTATATCATCACAGTTAATACAGTAATCTTTACCTTTGAGAGAGAAAGTGATGGTCATATCTGTGGAATTGAACTCTGCAGTTGTCCAAATCTCCTCAATTACCTCACAGTAAATAGTTGGGGCTTCCAGCATTGCATAGCTTAGTTTGCAATTTTTGATGATGTCCATCATCTTGTGATAATCGGAGTGGGCTTCATTCTTTTCCACCAAAGCTACGAAATTGTTTTTCTCATAGACAAATCCAGACTGGGATATTATCTTTACTACTGGTGCCATTGTAGTGGGTAGAGGTTGTAGAGAAAAGTTGAGATTTTGGGAGAGAAAGAGAGTAAAAGCTTTTGAAAAATTGCAAGAAAGCGTAAAGTGAAAATAAGAATTCAAAGGGCTTTTATACTTTCTCAAATTAAAACGTAAAGAGAATGATTAAATAATATTTTTAAGTAAATTACAGCCGTTTGAGAATAAAGAAAACTGTATGAATTCTAAAAACTGCCTTTAATACAAATACATACAACTGTGTATATATATATGTATCAACGGTTAAGTAAAAGAATCATTGGTTGTGACTTACTTAAAACAACTGATGTGACACTTCAACGGATGAGGTAAATAGTTATCCGTTGAAGATTAACACAGATTTATCCGTTGGAGGATAAAATTACCAGAAATGTATTTGTCTTTCAACGGATAGTGAACATCCGTTGATAAAACAATTTTGGCTTTCAACGGATAGGGAATATCCATTGATAGAATAAACTTTACTTAAAGCCAACTTTGTTCTTTCAACAAATTCATTTCAGGCTTCAAAACAAATTATAATAAGGACATGAATTTATGAATAATTAAGCATACCTAGCTCACTTACTAATCTTGTGAATGTTGATTCATCAAGTGGCTTGATAAATATGTCTGCAATCTGCTTTTCACTTGGAACAAAATGAAGTTCCACTGTACCATTCATCACATGTTCCCTTATGAAGTGGTACTTAATATCAATGTGCTTGGTTCTTGAGTGTTGCACTGGATTTTCAGTAATTGCAATGGCACTTCTGTTGTCACAGAATATAGGAATTTTGTCAACAGTTAGCCCATAGTCAAATAGTTGATTCCTCATCCACAGTATCTGTGCACAGCAACTACCAGCAGCAATGTATTCAGCTTCAGCTGTTGATGTTGAAACAAAATTTTGCTTCTTGCTGAACCATGACACAAGCTTATTCCCTAGAAATTGATAGGTGCCAGTTGTACTTTTCCTGTCTATTTTGCAACCTGCATAATCTGCATCTGAGTAGCCAATTAGATCAAAACCAGACTCTCTAGGGTACCAAATTCCTAGATTTGGAGTCCCTTTCAGATATCTGAAAATTCTTTTAATAGCCACTAAGTGAGATTCTTTAGGGTCAGCTTGAAATCTAGCACAGAGACATGTAGAAAATATTATATCAGGTCTACTAGCAGTTAAATATAGAAGTGAGCCAACCATGCCTCTATAACTTGTAATATCCACAGACTTTTCAGCCTTGTTTAATTCAAGCTTGGTGGCAGTAGCCATGGGAGTTTTTGCAGATGAACAATCCATTAAGTCAAACTTCTTTAAAAGATCATACATATATTTAGTTTGACTAATGAAAATTCCACCACTAACTTGTTTAACTTGTAAACCAAGAAAATAAGTTAGCTCTCCCATCATGCTTATTTCATATTTACTTTGCATTAACTTAGCAAACTTTTTACAAAGCTTATCATCTGTAAAACCAAATATAATATCATCAACATAGATTTGAACAAGTATTGTAGAGCCATTAACATTTCTAAAGAAAAGAGTTTTGTCAACAGTACCTCTTGTGAAGTAATTATCTAGAAGAAATTTTGACAAAGTCTCATACCAGGCTCTAGGTGCTTGATTACTCCATAGAGTGCTTTCAACAGATAATACACATAGTCTGGAAAATTTGGATCTTCAAATCCTGGAGGTTGGCTTACATAAACTTCTTCCTCCAATTCTCCATTCAGAAATGCACTCTTGACATCCATTTGATAGACTTGAAATTGGCATGGGCTGCATAGGCTAGAAAGATTCTGATGGCTTCAAGTCTTGCAACTGAAGCAAATGTCTCATCAAAATCTATTCCCTCTTGTTGAGAATAGCCCTTGGCATCCAAACTGGCTTTATTTCTTATGACAATGCCATTTTCATCCATCTTGTTCCAGAATACCCATTTTGTGTCAATAGAGCTCTTGTTCTTTGGCTTGGGTACCAGCTTCCATACCTTGTTCCTCTCAAATTGGTTTAGCTCCTCTTGCATTGCTAAAATCCAATCTGGATCCAATAGAGCTTCTTCCACTTTCTTAGGTTCCTCCTGTGATAGAAAACTACTGTATAGACATTCATCTTGAGTAGCCCTTCTAGTCTGCACCTTAGATGTTGCATCACCAATGATCAATTCAAAAGGATGATTCTTGATCCATTTCCTTTGAGGTGGTAGATTAGCTCTAGATGAGGTTGCCTCAGTATTGTCATGATGTGAGATAGAGTGTTGATTAGTTGAAACTCCCCCTGAGTTACTGATCCTTTGAAGAGAACTGGGAGTTCTATCAACTGATGAAGTGAATTGATTATCCATTGATAGACTATGATCAACGGATGCTTCATTGTGTACTTCAACGGATGATGCACTTTGTCTTTCAACGGATGCTGCATTACTTCTATCAATGGATGCTAGATTGTGACTTTCGACTGATGCAACATTTTATGCATTATCCAAGGGCAGATTTTGAATTCTTTTCGAGGTGCCTTCTCCATCATTCTCATCTTCACTATCATCACAATATATCTCAATGTTGTCAAATTTGAGTCCTTCATGATGTCCCTCATCTGTTAGTCCATCAATCTTTTTATCATCAAACACAACATGCACAGATTCCATGACAATGTTGGTTATTAGATTGTAGACCCTATATGATTTTCTAGCAGAATAACCAACAAATATTCCTTCATCAGCCTTTACATCAAACTTCCCTTTGTGATCAGGTTGATTCCTTAGAATGTAGCATTTGCAACCAAAGACATGAAGAAAGTTTAAAGTTGGTTTTCTTCTCTTGAACAATTGATAGGGAGTCATGCCTTTTGCCTGATTAATTAGAGAAATATTCTGAGTGTAACATGCACAGTTAACAGCCTCAACCCAAAAGTATGTTGGGAGTTTTGACTTTTCAAGCATTGTTCTTGCAGCTTCAATTAGTGATCTGTTCTTCCTTTCCACCACACCATTCTGTTGTGGAGTCCTTGGAGCTGAGAACTCATGCATGATCCCATTTTCTTCACAGAACAACCTTATGGTAGAATTCCTGAACTCAGTTCCATTGTCACTCCTGATATTCCTTACTTTGAAATCTGGATGATTGTTGACTTGCTTGATATGATTGATAATGACTTCACTAGCTTCATCCATTGATCCAAGAAAGAAGGTCCATGAAATCTTTGAGAAATCATCTACAATCACTAGGCAATATCTTTTTCTTGAAATTGACAAAACATTGACTGGTCCAAAAAGATTCATGTGTAGCAGTTGTAATGGTTCATCAATTGCTGATTCAAGCTTCTTGCTGAATGATGCTCTCTTTTGCTTTCCTTTCTGACAAGCATCACACAGTCCATCCCTTGAGAATTCCACTAGAGGCATTTCTCTAACTAAGTCCTTTTTGACTAGATCATTCATTGTCTTGAAATTCAAATGGGACAGCTTCTTGTGCCATAACCAACTTTCATCTGGACTTGCTTTGCTGAAAAGACAAGTAATTGATTCTGTATCTGTAGAGTTGAAGTCAGCCAAGTACACATTCCCTTTTCTAACTCCAGTTAGAACCACTTTGTTGTCCTTCTTATTTGTGACAACACATGCTTCAGAATAGAAGGAAACAGTATTTCCTCTATCACATAGTTGACTGATGCTCAATAGATTGTGTTTGAGACCATCAACTAATGCAACTTCATCAATGATGACATTTTCTTTTGAAATCAAGCCATATCCCATAGTGAACCCTTTGCTGTCATCTCCAAAGGTTATGCTAGGGCCAGCTCTCTCCTTGAATTCTGTGAGCAGGGTGAAATCTCCTGTCATGTGCCTTGAACAACCACTGTCCAAGTACCATAGATTCCTTCTTTTTCCCTGCACACAACAAAATCAAATCAAGTTGATTTTGGTAACCAAGTTTCCTTGGGTCCAGCCTTGTTAGTCTTTTTTCTAGACTTCATACCTCCTGCATCTTTTGACTTAGGTAATATTGGGTCAACCTTGATCACAGATGTAGTTGGTTGAAGTGTAGGGTTAGTCACAGAATCATTTAGCACATTTGGTTGAATTTGATAAGGCATAGATTGTGCAAACATATTATTCCACATAGGCATGTTGTATGGTATTTGAGGCATACTGAATGCAGCAAAGTAAGGATTATTAACATATGGCATGTTTGCAAAATATGCATGAGGATTCTGTTGAGACATAACAGACATAGCATGCAGAGGTGACATAGACATGTTAGGC
Organism: Apium graveolens; assembly: GCF_009905375.1. Classification (NCBI taxonomy): domain Eukaryota; kingdom Viridiplantae; phylum Streptophyta; class Magnoliopsida; order Apiales; family Apiaceae; genus Apium; species Apium graveolens. The sequence continues at coordinate 248,488,046 of NC_133652.1, forward strand.
ATGGAAGGAGTTAAAGGCATGGGAGCATTCTTAACAGACTTGCAGTTAGCAGATAGATGATTAACACTTTTACAATACACACAACTTTTTCTAGGTGCATACTTATCAGGTGTGTAATTGTTGTGTTTGTTAATCCCTACCTTCCCATTCTTATTAGATTTCCTTTTAGTTTCCTTTTTATCCTCAACCATCTTAAGCCTATTTTTCATCTGATCTGAAGTCATGTGTCCTATATTCACCTTACTGGCATCTTTGGATGTACTAGCTTCTTCTTTGACAAAGTTCTTGGAAGTTGAACCAAACTTCTTATTGAGATTTTTCATATTGTTCTTTTTAGAATCACTTGCCTGTTTCAATTGATGAGCCTTCAACGGATGCTCCTATTCTTCCTTCAAAGGATAACTTTTATCATCCGTTGATTCCACATCCGTTGATAATCCATCAATTAATTCTACTTCCTTTTTGTTTTTCTTCCAGGCATTTTCACAGAGTGATTCAATTCCTTGAACCTTGACAATCTGAGCACTAACATCCCTAGATGTTTTCCAGGCCTTGATTACATCTTGTTCACGTTCTAATTATTTAGAAAGAATTTCTACTTTCTTAACAGATTCTTCTAGTTCACTCTCAACAGATAAGCATTTGATTTTAATCTTTTCAAGTTCAATTACCTTACCCTCTAACACAACATTCCTATCACTTAAAAACAAATTATTCTCTTTAATTCTTGTGTTTTCTTTAGCTAGTGATTTAAGGGAAACATGCAAATGATATAATTCATTGGACATATCATTTATAGCTTCATTGCATTCAATCTTAGAAAGCTAAGAGAGGTTAGTAGTAATTACCTGGTTGCTTGATAAACTAGTTTCATTTTCATCAGAATTAGCCATCAGGGCTAGGATGACATATTCCATATCATCATCTTCATTGACTCCATCCGCTGCCCAGTCATCCTGAGTCAGAAAGGCTCTTTCCCTTTGTTTGAGCAAATCAAAATTTTTTATTTTTGTAATCAACTTGCTCAAATTTATTATAATACCCCATATTTTATTTGGTACATTGTTGGTGCAATAACTTAGTAAATATTTATTAATTAATTTTAGAATTCAAAATTATGGATAATGTTTTATGTAGATAATAGGCTGTTAAAAATTTGAATTTTGTAAGCTATCTTTTAGTTGTTTAAAATTTGAATATGAGTCAAACCAGGTGATAAGAGTTTCATAGTTTGTTGGGCTACTTATAAACAGAGTCACCCTGTTAGTGTTTTTTGCGACATATAACAAAATGGAAAATGAGTAGTATTATATAACTTATGAGTGAGATAGAAGAGTTGGTGCATAAGAAAGGAAGCTTTGGATCTACATGTGCAAGAAGGTCAGAGAAGAGCTAAGAGAAGAGCTAACTGGAGTGTCACTGTTAAAATATTGGGTTATTAAAGATTAAGAGAAGGAGAAATAGAGTTTTGGGTTATTAAAGATCAAAAGGAGGAGAAAGATAGCTAGGTCGGCCAAAACTTTCAGAGAAGTGTACATCTTGAGGAGGTTTATTTAAAATTTAATTATGTAATTTAAGATGATTACTATTTATATTGTATACTAATATTAATTATTTTATTTTTAGGTTTATAATTATTTGTACACATTTTTTTACATATTAAATCAGGCTCTAAATTCAGGTAAGTTTTATCAAATTATTATATTATTTGTTTATGTGTTTATATATTGTGTTAAGTTATTGTTTAATGCATGTTTAATTGATTTAATTGATTAATTGTTATTTCTACTGGATACAAGATGTTTAATTAGTAGTATTTTAATTAGTCATGTTCCTGTTGTTTTTGTTTTTAATTTTTATGTCATTAAGTTGGTTTAAGAAATTATATGATTCTCAGGTTTTTTTTACATTTTATTAAGTGGATGATATGGTACATTTTAATATTGTTAGTGTCTGGCTAGTTTTGTTAATTATTATTTACTAGTTATGTGTGTGAGTTGTTTACAATAATTATCATGTTATATTGTGATAGTTTGTTAATATGTAAAAATATTTGTAAAATAAAATCTATTTTCACAAGATTTAGTTTATTGAGATTTATTAAAAATTGACAAAATATGTATTTGTGGGACTAATGATATGTATGGTATTTTATTTTACAGGAGATATGTAGTCAAAGTATTTTGTTAATTAAGTTAAGTAATTAACAATTGGTTGTTTGTTTATCTAAAATTATAAATTGTTTACATTTGTTAATCTTATTATATTTTCCTCATAACCTATTTGTTACTTTTTTTTACTAATATGTTATTAATTAATAAATGTGTGAGAGGTGGATTTGATAAATATTATCGGTATGTGTTGATAGACAGAGAGCATGCTATATTTATTTTTATCATTTTCTTAAATTGTTGTTACAATTTAATGTGTTAAATTAATGTATAATTTAAGTTTGTCTACTTTTATAAAGTCATATATTTAAAGTTTTCTACACTACTTTTATAAATTAATAAAATATCTTTTATATTTTGTGAACCAGCTTGTATATTATTCAGATTATTTGTTAATTATATGTTTATGATAATCTGTATTAGTTGTGGTAGCTGTATAAAATATTATAATTTTGTTAGCTTACTTTTTAGTGGGTTTTAGAGTTTGGCGTTTATAAATTATATTTGTGTTGATATTATAGATTGGTTTGGAGGTTGATTTGGAGCTAAGTAGTGATTTAATAATTTAGACTCATTCCAGGTACGAGTATCTTTCATTCTCTCTTCATTTAAAATATATTTTCTTCCCCTGTACTTATTGTCCCATCATATTTATCTTATCAAATTTTATTTTGTTAAGTGTATATGTACACTTGTTAATTTTTGCTCAGCCATCTTTGATCCATGTTGTTGCTTAACCACTTTTGATCTATGTTGCCTATCAGTATACTTGATTTGTCACATGCAACTTTTATTTTCAATATTATTGGAAACACTTTGTAACCATTTGTTATGGGCTCTTAAACTTATCTGTGTGGGTAAATCACAGACGAGGCACGTGGAGTTTTTGCAGTCTTTGGTGCTCTCGGCACTAACTCGTATCAGTGCTGTGAGTATACGAGCATGTCTCTGGGGTATGAGGCATGATTAAGATCATGATCATTTTGTTTGTTTGGGAAATGTTTTATACATTTCATTTTATCCTTCTTGTGGATAACCGGAGAAGGAACTGTTTGCACTGTGCTTTGCTTAGTGTTTACTAGCGAGCAGAGGTTTTATAAGATGCCCTTATTAGTACCCACCTTACTTGTTCTCAGCCATTTCTTTGATTTTGTTTGGATTAGTTGGTTCCTTACTTCTAAATAATTACTGTCATATTACTCATCTTCTTGGTTAATTATTAAAATCAAATATATTCTTTTGCTTTACCTTTTAATGATATATTCGTACTGGGCATTTGGCTCACTCGTATTTATTTCTTTTCACAGGTAGTCGGGGGTAAAGCGGGGGTATGATGAGTGGTGCCCAGATTTTAGCTTGTTATCTAGTTGAAAATAAAGTCAAGGACATGTTTTATTCCATATTATTTTGGATCTTGTTAGAGAACTTTATTTTGAAGATTTTGAACTTTTATTAGTTTAATAAATTATGTTTAGCTTGTTTTGCTTTCATTAATAAATAAGACTTAGCTTGTGTAGCATCTACTTGTTTAAGTGGGGTGTTACAACGTTGGTATTCAGAGCTTAGGTTATAGTTTCTGTAAACTATCCTTTAGGATTTGACCTGTGAGTTTTAGGTTGACTCCATACGGGTAGATTTAAGATTTTGGATATGATTTTGTGATATATGTGTTTGTGCACTCATAAAATTTTATGCAGGATGGCAAGAGGTAGCAGTAGTCGAAATACTGGGGGGAATGATAATCAGCAGATTGTTATGGATAGGAGTACTTTTATGGAGATGTTGCGGGAAGTTCAACGTGGACAGAATCCCACTGCTAACGGGCAAGATCGAGATGGTCAAACTATGTTTGATCGTTTTATGAAGCAAAGACCCAATTGTTTTTAGGAGGCCAAGACTCCCATGGATGCTGAAGCTTGGATAGATCACATGGAGAAAATTTTCAGGGTCTTGGAGTGTTCAGAGGTGAAAAAGGCTCGATTTGCTACTTATCGTCTTGAGGGGGATGCTAATACTTGGTGGAAGTCTGTGGTAGCGTCACATGCACCTGGCTATGAAAATACTCTTACTTGGCAGGAATTCAAAACTCAGTTTGACCAGAGGTATTTTCCAGCCAGCATACGTGAGGAATATGTAAGGGAGTACCAGAGTATTACTCAGAGAGATGATGAGTCGGTGGCAGACTTTCAAGTCAGATTTCAGAGGTTAGCTGGTTATGCAAGATCTGTGGCTGGGTCAGAAGTGGATAAAATCATGAAGTTTAAGTGGGCATTGAAGAATTCCATCCGCAACCATATCATCTCTAACCGCTATACATCTATGGACACCTTGGTTGACAGTGCCAGAGATCAAGAGCTTCATCAGGCTGACTTTCTCAAGAAACGAGACATGCAAAATCAGAAAAGAAAAAGAGAAGATGACTTTTCCGAGCATCGACATGGATTTCAGAAAAATGGTGGTTCTTCAGGTGGATTCAAACCAAATGATCAGAGGTATAATACTCGGAATTTTCAGCAAAAGAATGGAAATCAAGGAAATGAGCAAAAGAGGTCTTTCAACCAAACTGGAAATAAGGAAGCATCTAAGTGTGAGCATTGTGGAAAGATGCATGGAGGAAGCACTTGCTATTGGGCTACTAGAGCATGCTTCAATTGTGGAAAGAAGGGTCACACTATTCGAGACTGTCAGATGCCACCAAAGAAGCCTTGGGATCGTAAGGATCAGGGAGAGAAAAGCAACCAGAAGACTTCCGGTCGTGTGTTTTCCATCACTGCAAAAGATGCTGCAAGTACTCCAGGTACCATTTCAGGATCACTTTCTGTCGGTAATGGAAATGCTATAGTCTTATTTGATACTGGAGCTACACATTCATTTGTCTCTACATCTTATGCTAAATAATTAGACATTGCATCCACTGCACTTATATCGGATTTTTCTGTTGGCACTCCTATGGGTGTAACTATACTTGTAAATTCTCAGTATCTTGATTGTGTAGTTAGAGTAGACGATAGAGAACTACTTGTAGATCTCTTACCTATTCAGATGAGGGACTTTGATATCATACTGGGGATGGATTGGCTGGAGCGACACAAAACTACAATTGATTGTCCAGGAAAAAGAATAATTTTTGGCGACTCCAATTCGCCCGAGTTCGTGTTTCAGGGTTCTAAGCCTAGTGGTTGTGGAAAATTCATTTCGGCCATCAAGGCTAAGAAGATGATTGCTCATGGATGTGAAGGATTTTTGGGTCATATGATTGACACGTCCAAAGTGCAGCCAGACTCAGAAGATGTTCTTGTTGTTCGTGAGTTTTCAGATGTATTTCCCGACGATTTGGAGGGTCTTCCTCCAGAAAGAGAGGTGGAATTTTCTATCGATTTGTTACCAGATGCACAACCTATTTCTAAGGCACCTTATAGAATGGCTCCGTTAGAGCTACAAGAGCTGAAAGAACAGTTGGAGGAGTTACTTGATAAGGGTTTTATTAGACCCAGTGTTTCACCTTGGGGAGCACCAGTTCTATTTGTGAAGAAGAAGGATGGTTCGATGAGACTCTGTATTGATTATCGAGAGTTGAACTGAATCACAATAAAGAATAGATATCCATTACCGAGGATCGATGACTTATTTGATCAGCTTCAAGGAGCAAAATACTTTTCGAAGATTGATCTACGGTCAGGTTACCATCAACTAAGAGTGAAGGCAAGTGATATTCCGAAGACAGCATTCAGGACTCGTTACGGACACTACGAGTTTCTTGTTATGTATTTTGGATTGACAAATGCACCTGCAGTTTTCATGGACCTAATGAACAGGGTATTCAAGGATTTTATGGACAAGTTTGTGATTGTGTTTATTGATGATATATTGGTGTATTCAAAGTCAAGGGAGGAACATGAAGAGCATCTTCGAATTGTGTTGGAAACACTACGGAATAACAAATTGTATGCAAAATACAAGAAGTGTGAATTTTGGCTTGATCAAGTTGCATTTTTGGGACATATTGTATCAGCAGATGGAATCAGGGTGGATCCAGCCATGGTTGAGGCTATTACCAATTGGCCAAGACCTAGCACTGCGACGGAAGTGAGGAGTTTCTTGGGACTCGCGGGCTACTATCGCCGATTTGTAGAAGGCTTTTCGACAATTGCGATGCCATTGACACAGTTGACTCGAAAAAGCAACAAGTTCATATGGACCGATGAGTGTGAGACTAGTTTTCAAGAATTGAAGAAGAGACTTGTGACATCACCAGTATTGACACTACCATCAGGATTGGGAGGCTATGTGATTTATAGCGATGCTTCGAAGAAGGGACTTGGCTGTGTATTGATGCAACATGGAAATGTGATTGCCTACGCTTCAAGACAATTAAAGCCTCATGAGGTGAATTATCCGACACATGACTTAGAGCTTGCAGCCGTCATTTTTGCATTGAAGATATGGAGACACTATTTGTATGGTGATAAGTGTGAGATCTTTACTGACCACAAGAGTTTGAAGTACATATTCACGCAGAAGGAGCTTAATATGAGGCAAAGACGATGGATTGAATTATTGAAAGACTATGATGTGAGCATTCATTATCATCCCGGCAAGGCTAATAAGGTTGCAGATGCTTTAAGCAGGAAAGATTTTGGAAATTTGGCCGCTTTGGTGACGCAACAACAACCTCTTCAATGTGAGATTGAGAAATTTGGTTTGGAGTTTTATCATCAGAATACAGTTGGTATGGTCGCAAGTTTGCATGTCGAGCCTAGTCTTATCACTAGGATTAAGGCAGCTCAGGATGGAGATGGAGAATTATGGTCTTTTGTCCAGAATATTGATCCTGAAAAGCAACCAGGATTTCATTTTGATGATCATAGCATTCTATGGATGTATAATCGTCTATGTGTGCCTGCTAACAAGGAACTCAGGGAAGAATTGATGGAAGAGGCCCATAGATCACCATTTTCTATTCATCCAGGTGAGACAAAGATGTATCGAGATTTAAAGGAACACTTTTGGTGGAGCGGCATGAAACGAGATATTGCCGATTTTGTTTCGAAGTGTTTGACTTGTCAACAGGTGAAGATTGAGCACCAGAGGCCAAGTGGCTTATTACAACCATTGGAGTTACCTACTTGGAAGTGGGAGAATATTTGCATGGATTTTGTCATAGGACTGCCTAAGACTTTTAAGAAACATGATGCGATATGGGTGATTGTAGACAGACTCACTAAATCTGCTCACTTTTTGGCAATCCGTGAGAATATGAACTTGGAGAGCTTAGCGCTATTATACAGGAATGAGATTGTTAGACTACACGGGATTCCAGTTTCGATCGTGTCCGACAGAGATCCCAGATTCACTTCAAGATTTTGGAAAGGATTTCAAAAGGCATGGGGCACCAAGTTGAAATATAGCACAGCTTTTCATCCACAGTCGGATGGGCAGTCAGAGAGGACAATTCAGACCTTGGAGGACATGTTGCGAGCATGTGCATTAGAGTGGTATGGAAATTGGGATGACTATTTGCCTTTGGTTGAATTTGCTTATAATAACAATTGGCAGAGCAGCATTGGTATGGCTCCTTTTGAGGCACTATATGGGCGCAAGTGTAGAACACCTATTTGTTGGAATGAAGTAGGAGAGAAGCTTTTAGAAGGTCCCGATCTAGTCCAAGTCACTACAGATAAGGTAGCAGTTGCTCGAGAAAGACTTGAACAAGCTCAATCTAGGCAGAAGAGTTATGCTGATAAGGGTAGGCGAGAATATGAATTTAAAGTAGGAGACAAGGTCTTCCTTAAGGTATCTCCTCAGAGAGGCATTCAGCGATTTGGTCAGAAGGGTAAGCTAAGTCCGAGGTATATAGGACCTTTTGAGATTCTTGAGAGGGTTGGAGCTGTGGCATATAGAGTTGCTTTACCGCCACAATTGTCACGGGTGCACAATGTGTTTCATGCATCGGTTATGAGAAAGTATGTATATCATCCTAATCATGTTGTTCAGTATCCCTTAGATGCATTTCGTGAAGATTTGTCTTGTGAAGAAGAAGCTGAAGCTATATTGGCGAGGGAGGAGAGAGTGTTGCGCAAGAACACGATCCCTTTTGTTAAAGTTTTATGGAAAAATCATGATGTTCGGGAAGCTACTTGGGAAACCGAGGATTCAGTTCGCGCAAGATATCCGTACCTCTTCGAATCAGGTACTTCATGAGAATTTCGAGGACGAAATTATTTTAAGGAGAGAAGAATATAATACCCCATATTTTATTTGGTACATTGTTGGTGCAATAACTTAGTAAATATTTATTAATTAATTTTAGAATTCAAAATTATGGATAATATTTTATGTAGATAATAGGCTGTTAAAAATTTGAATTTTGTAAGCTATCTTTTAGTTGTTTAAAATTTGAATATGAGTCAAACCAGGTGATAAGAGTTTCATAGTTTGTTGGGCTACTTATAAACAGAGTCACCCTGTTAGTGTTTTCACAAAAAAACTCATCTTAGAGCGACATATAACAAAATGGAAAATGAGTAGTATTATATAACTTATGAGTGAGATAGAAGAGTTGGTGCATAAGAAAGGAAGCTTTGGATCTACATGTGCAAGAAGGTCAGAGAAGAGCTAACTGGAGTGTCACTGTTAAAATATTGGGTTATTAAAGATTAAGAGAAGGAGAAATAGATTTTTGGGTTATTAAAGATCAAAAGGAGGAGAAAGATAGCTAGGTCGGCCAAAACTTTCAGAGAAGTGTACATCTTGAGGAGGTTTATTTAAAATTTAATTATGTAATTTAAGATGATTACTATTTATGTTTAATTAGTAGTATTTTAATTAGTCATGTTCCTGTTGTTTTTGTTTTTAATTTTTATGTCATTAAGTTGGTTTAAGAAATTATATGATTCTCAGGTTTTTTTTACATTTTATTAAGTGGATGATATGGTACATTTTAATATTGTTAGTGTCTGGCTAGTTTTGTTAATTATTATTTACTAGTTATGTGTGTGAGTTGTTTACAATAATTATCATGTTATATTGTGATAGTTTGTTAATATGTAAAAATATTTGTAAAATAAAATCTATTTTCACAAGATTTAGTTTATTGAGATTTATTAAAAATTGACAAAATATGTATTTGTGGGACTAATGATATGTATGGTATTTTATTTTACAGGAGATATGTAGTCAAAGTATTTTGTTAATTAAGTTAAGTAATTAACAATTGGTTGTTTGTTTATCTAAAATTATAAATTGTTTACATTTGTTAATCTTATTATATTTTCCTCATAACCTATTTGTTACTTTTTTTTACTAATATGTTATTAATTAATAAATGTGTGAGAGGTGGATTTGATAAATATTATCGGTATGTGTTGATAGACAGAGAGCATGCTATATTTATTTTTATCATTTTCTTAAATTGTTGTTACAATTTAATGTGTTAAATTAATGTATAATTTAAGTTTGTCTACTTTTATAAAGTCATATATTTAAAGTTTTCTACACTACTTTTATAAATTAATAAAATATCTTTTATATTTTGTGAACCAGCTTGTATATTATTCAGATTATTTGTTAATTATATGTTTATGATAATCTGTATTAGTTGTGGTAGCTGTATAAAATATTATAATTTTGTTAGCTTACTTTTTAGTGGGTTTTAGAGTTTGGCGTTTATAAATTATATTTGTGTTGATATTATAGATTGGTTTGGAGGTTGATTTGGAGCTAAGTAGTGATTTAATAATTTAGACTCATTCCAGGTACGAGTATCTTTCATTCTCTCTTCATTTAAAATATATTTTCTTCCCCTGTACTTATTGTCCCATCATATTTATCTTATCAAATTTTATTTTGTTAAGTGTATATGTACACTTGTTAATTTTTGCTCAGCCATCTTTGATCCATGTTGTTGCTTAACCACTTTTGATCTATGTTGCCTATCAGTATACTTGATTTGTCACATGCAACTTTTATTTTCAATATTATTGGAAACACTTTGTAACCATTTGTTATGGGCTCTTAAACTTATCTGTGTGGGTAAATCACAGACGAGGCACGTGGAGTTTTTGCAGTCTTTGGTGCTCTCGGCACTAACTCGTATCAGTGCTGTGAGTATACGAGCATGTCTCTGGGGTATGAGGCATGATTAAGATCATGATCATTTTGTTTGTTTGGGAAATGTTTTATACATTTCATTTTATCCTTCTTGTGGATAACCGGAGAAGGAACTGTTTGCACTGTGCTTTGCTTAGTGTTTACTAGCGAGCAGAGGTTTTATAAGATGCCCTTATTAGTACCCACCTTACTTGTTCTCAGCCATTTCTTTGATTTTGTTTGGATTAGTTGGTTCCTTACTTCTAAATAATTACTGTCATATTACTCATCTTCTTGGTTAATTATTAAAATCAAATATATTCTTTTGCTTTACCTTTTAATGATATATTCGTACTGGGCATTTGGCTCACTCGTATTTATTTCTTTTCACAGGTAGTCGGGGGTAAAGCGGGGGTATGATGAGTGGTGCCCAGATTTTAGCTTGTTATCTAGTTGAAAATAAAGTCAAGGACATGTTTTATTCCATATTATTTTGGATCTTGTTAGAGAACTTTATTTTGAAGATTTTGAACTTTTATTAGTTTAATAAATTATGTTTAGCTTGTTTTGCTTTCATTAATAAATAAGACTTAGCTTGTGTAGCATCTACTTGTTTAAGTGGGGTGTTACATTTATTCTTATCAGAGGTTGGCTTTCTACACTCATTTGCAAAGTGTCCACTTATGCCTCAGTTATGACATTTGAACTTAGATTTGTCCACCATGTTCTTGTTTGGCTTAGTGAATCTAGCATTTTTCTTGAATTTCATCTTTGCAAACCTCCTGGACAGAAAAGCCAGATGTTCATCAACATCATCAGAGTCATCTTGACTGGAACTATCTTCAACCTCAGCTACTTGCTCCTTTCCCTTGCTTGATTCTGATTTGCTTGTGCCAATTTTGAGACTTGGCATTGTCTTTTCTTCATTCCTGGCTTCAGTCTTCTCATTGTCAGCTACAAGTGCAACTGATCCACCTTTTCTCTTTCCCTTTTCCAACAGCTCATCTTGCTCCATCTCAAGTTCATAGGTCTTCAAAATTCCATATAATCTTTCAAGTGTGAAGTCCTTATAATCTTGAGAATTCCTTAGTGAAATAGTCATAGGCTTCCATTCCTTTGGTAGAGACCTCAGAAATTTTAAGTTGGAATCCTTGACTTGGTACACTCTGCCATACAGCTTCAATCCATTCAACAGTTTCTGAAATCTATTGAAGGTATCATTCAGTGATTCTCCTTCTTCAAAATGAAAGGATTCATACTGTTGAATGAGAAGCTGCATTTTGTTTTCTCTGACTTGTTCAGTACCTTCACAGATAAGTTGCACAGTATCCCAAATTTCCTTAGCAGTTTGGCTGTTAATGACATTATCAAACATATCTTGATCTAGGCCATTAAACAGAATGTTCATGGCTTTTTTGTCTTTGTGAACCTCTTCAATATCTTCATCAGTCCATTCTGCTTTTGGCTTGGGAATAGACTATCCAATAGCAACTGTGGCAGTTGCAGCTGTGGCTACCTTGTGAGGGATGTGAGGACCATTTTCAATGCAGTTGATGTAGCTTTCATCTTGAGAGAGAAGATGTAGATGCATCTTCACTTTCCAGTGATGATAATTATCTCTTTCCAGGATTGGAATCTTTACATCAATATCCTTCTTACTCATGATGTTAGTAGAATAGATCTTTAAACTCTTTGTGAGTTAAGAGCATGCTCTGATATCAATTGTTATTCCCAAGGAACTAACAATGAGATTTACAGAAGGGGGGTTGAATGTAAATCTCAAAACTTTTTCAAGTTTTGAGCAGTTTAAAATGCTAAGTGTTTTGATGAACAATTGTGTGTGAATTACTTTGAGCATGTGCAGACAGATATATATTCACGACACAAATGTAAAGAACACAAAAGCTTTAAAAACTTTTCTAGTGGATTTGTTGTTCCACCAGATATGTGTATTTCAGAAAATCTATGATTCAAAAGAATTGATCACAGCTGCGTCCTAGTACAAACTGAATGATTTTCTCTCTATGTTTTTCTAAACAGCTCTGGAAAATTTACACTCTAATTACTAGCTGTAACTTGGTTTATATATCACCAAGTTTACAAGTGAAGACAACAGCACAAATACAATTAAAAAGATTCTTCACATGTTTTTTCTTCATTTCTCTATCCAATGAAATCTAGGATAATCTGTGAATCTTTGAATACTTCCTTGTTTGCACTAGAATGGAAATGCTGCATTTTCTTTACTCCTTCAAGAGGCTGCCACATTCCAATTGTCTCTGTCAACCCATGTGCCTTTGTCAGCTTATGAATTGTCACTATCAACTGCTATTGAACTGAGCATCCGTTGAAGCTTTCATCCGTTGATGGCTTTATCCGTTGATGCATTAGCAGTTGAAGCTTTATCCGTTGATGCACTCATCCGTTGATGGATGTTATCAGTTGAAGCTTTAGAGACATCCGTTGAAGCTTTATTTCTCATCCGTTGAAGGCTTTTAGCTTATCAGTTGATACTACTTCACTTATACAAAATTACAAGGCATGAAATATTTACAATTAGCCCTCCTATTTGCATATCCACTAGTAGTCAACATGACTTATAATTTCCCACAATCATCTAAGTGTTTTGTACTTAAGTGTTTTGTTTAACTTAACACTAGATTTTTACTTAAGTATTTTGTTTAACTTATCATCAAACTAATACACATATTCCTAACAAGAGGCGTTCATTTCGTATTAAACGGACGAACGGTTGATTTATTATGAATTTTTGAACAATTTTCGGAATTAAAACGGTCTCCGAATCATTTAATAATTAAATAATAGGGTTCGAATACCCAAATACGACTTTAAAATAATTTTATAATAATTATCAATCCTTGAAAATAATTTTAAATAATATTTTAAAACTCGAAACTATTTTCTGGAATTTTTAATCAAAAATAAATAATTAAATCTAATTAAATAATATATTAAAATTAATTAATAACTAATTAAATTAATTAATCAATTAATATTTTAATTAATTGACTAATTAAATAATTAATTATAAACTAATATTAATTAATTAAATAATTAAGAGTTATTTTTAACTTAAAAATAATTTTCAGAAATTAAATACTATTCGTAAATAATTAATTAAAACAAATTATAATTAACTAAATCAATTCCTGGATTTTTGAAAATAATTAAAAAAATAAATTTCTAGTTTTAAAATAATTTTAACTAATTATTTAAATAATTAACTAAACTGATTTTTGAATTTGAAAACAAATTATAAAATTTATAAATGATTTTTGATTTAATTAAATAAAAGAAAATCCAAAAACAGTTTTGGAAATGGGGTTGTCTTCCCCACCGGATCCACAGGCAGCAAAGCTCGCCGGTGTTCGAAGAATAGTCGTCGGATTCTGGAATTTCCAGAAAACGGCCGGCGACCTTCGAAACTTCCGACGAGCTCCGATCGGCGGCTAAACAACTTGGTTCGAAGCGATTTTCTAGTGTAATCGACTCAAAAACATCCCAGAACACTGATTAATCTACAATCTAACCACAAAAACATTCGCAGCGATTTCTCCGATACAATCAATAAAAAATCTGGCGAACCGAATCGGGAAAATTCGATTATCCGCAAGGCTTAACCAAACTCAGTGATTTGTAGGGCAAAATAAAGCCCAGATTCTATACAACCTATTACAGTCATCACCAACAATCAACGACTAACATTCAAACCAGAGAATCGAATCAAATATTAAAAAAAACAACGAACTCGATTTATAACTTCTCGGAATCGTTTGATGCATTTAAATATACCAATCGATTGTGATTTTCATCAGGAAGCTTGTCCAACTATCCAAATCAATCAATAACCCTTGGATCAAAAAGTCCCAAATTCAATTAAGAACATTCATAGTTATAAACCCTAATTTATTAATTCGATAATCAAACCCAAAGTTTTATATGTTATTTAACTCGGTTTTTGACATATGATATACCAAATTGACCAGAAAAATATTATGTACACTATGGAAACATCAAATCATATCAACAACATCAAGAACAATTTTTCATAATTTAATCCATAATAAATTTGAAATAAAATAATTAACTCAGAAAAATATCTTGATTTTTGGGCAAAAACAAATGGTTGATTCAGAAAGAAGATTTCGAGAGCTTCGTTTTGATATATTACACGTCTGAATCGGAGTTCGATAACGCCTCCGTTCGTGCGTTTGATTTTCAAGAACGTATCGTTTTTAGGATTTTTCTCTGTAATTACTATATTTTTACTGGTTGTACATGAATAAACGAATAAATGAAATAAGAAATAGGCTATTTATATTTACGGAATATTGGTTCGTTCTGGATCATTTTGGATCGTTAAATTAGTTACTTAGCCGCTAAGTAACTGCAATAACGATCCGATTTGATAATAGTTTTGGATAATTATCCCAACCGGGCTTTTTATAAAACATTCTATACAAAAATAATGTAATAATATCTCGTCTTTCGAGAATACGGGTTTCGTTGATTCACCGAAATGATTATCGTATCGAAAATCTTGCGCCGGGCCGCGCACGGGTCAAACCGTAATCCGGATCGAAAAAATCAAAATACGGAAAATATCCGGAATTACCAGATTTGGTTAGGAAGGAGTTTTCAGAAGAGTTTCGGGTTGTAAAAACGTAAAAACGGTTGAAGTCGGACGATTCCCGGCTTTATAAAATAATTTTGTAATTATTCAGAAAATAATTAATTATACGTAAATCATTATAAAATCATATAACACTCCAAAAATTACCAGAAAAATATCTTAATTATCTATATTTTATTTTGGACATATTAAAATTAATATAATCACATTTTATTATATACAAATATCCAAATATTATTATCAATAATCAGATAATTCACCAAAAATCCATATAATATTCACATAATAATCATATATTGATACAAATAATTACACGATATTTCCCGGATGTTATATTTTTTCTATCCAACTTAAGCCCGAGGTCTTTATTAGTGAGATATTTACCGGTGCGATCAAAGACGCTCCACTGAGGGTTTAGGTTCCTTATCAGCCTCCTTTTCAGGGTTCCATTCCTCATTCTTCTGATCAGTTTCCACATCAGAGAAAGTAGGCTTATCTTTTTTAGGGTCTGATTCTTCCTTCTCATCCTCAAAGTCTAAATGAACAGTCTATCTCATGCTTCTCCACGAGCTTCTGCTTCCTGATTCACCTACTTATCTTTGCGGGATTTTTTTCCAGTGACTCAATCCTGGTACTCATTTACTGCAATTGATTCAAGATGTCCTTATTCGTCACTTCTTTGTCAGGGTCACTATCATTTCCATTTCGACCTCTTCTCGGTGTTCATTTCTCGTCGGAATTGTCCGATATCTTCCTCTCTCAAAAGAGATTTTAGGAGCCCCCTGCTTATAGCGCCAAAAATGTTATGAGAGAAATTTGGTTACAACACCATAATTATCATGCTGGGATAACTGATTGGCCCTTGGTTCTTGGGCTTCGGGCTGCTACTATTATAGTGATAATGGCGGTACAACGGTGGTGATGAAGATGAAGGTATGTGGTGTTTGAGCTGAATTAGCAAAGATAACCGGTACTAATGGTTGAGAATATCCTTCTCAGGCCGGCTGAAAGTACTCGAAAAATAATCATTGTTGTTACACGTGCCAATTTGCGTAGATAGTGAAAATTCGAACCCCTTTTCCAACTGCCTACATACCCTATATATAAGGATCAAGCTTAATGTATTTCTCTAGGGTTGGAATCCTGTCCCTCAGCATAAAGGAACATTGCTGATAAGCCAAAATCCAGTCCGATAATCGGCCCAACTGCTTCCTAAGGGGGACTTCCAGTGTCCATGCATAACAGGACTTTCAAATCCCAATAAATTCATAACTTATATTTATTATCCATGATTCTATGTAATTATCCTGTAAAATATCAATAATTATCACGTTTAGAGTGATAGAATTTCACTTAAAAATAATTCATTGATGATAAGATAAACCCTCCTTTATTTTAGGAGTTACAGTCTATGTCCAATACTGATACCATGACTGGGAGTACACAGGCACTCCTGCACCTGCACCCCTCCAGCGTGATGGATTATAGAGGCACTTTCAGGGCTCTCCTACCCCTAGTACACAGTTGTTCCTTCCATATTAACTAGAACCCCTACCGAGAGGCTCCAACTTTGCATAAGTATCCCGGGGTTAACAGGGCAGATGGAACCCCTTCTTTACGAACCCCTGATTTCCTTCAGCTTGCAAGATGGCTCTACATATTCATTTACATGGGCCCAAACCCTTGCCAAATCCATTTCAATTAATTGCAAGGAAGCCCAAAACCACTCATGGGCCTTAAATCGAGCCCACGCGAGATCTTAGGCACAACAATTTTTAATCACATTATTGTAATTTATTTAACCTTATTATATGTTTTTATTTTTTTTAGACTTATGTGTTTTAAGTTTAAGGGTTTATGATTCATATTTTAGGGTTTATGCCTTATCTGTTTATAGAATAATCAACCTCTAGAAGATGGCAAATTTTTTGTACCTTTTCATCATTTAATCCAGTATTCTAAGTTTGGATATCTCCTTTATAAGTCTCCATGTTTCTTACTAAAAATATTTCACAGTCAACTGAATTGTTTTTCGTCTGCCAGGACAACTTTAAGTTGTTAGGCTTCAAGCTCTTCAATCTATTCGCCAACAGTTGATGGCCTTTCGCTTTCAAGTATTTCATGAAGTGTATATGCTGAAAAATAATTGAAACAAGTCAAGCAACTAAATAATTGAATAAATTCATATAATTTAATGGAAAATCTTACTAGAAATTTTGGTTTCTTGCAATAGCATATCTTGGGATCATCGTTTCATTCTATGTTATCAATTATTTCATATGCTGGCTTTTTTGATGTTGTATTAAATTAAATAGAAATGCTCAAATGCAATAATCAGGGAAAAAACCTGAAAATAGAAAAGAAATTAGACATAAAAATATTATTATTTGAATTATATTATTGTTTTTATTTTTTAACATTTACCATGTCTAATTAGTCAAGTTTTTTTTTTATTGGACAAGTTGAGCATCTCATCCATATTTTCAGCAAATATTGGATATGTGATAGTAACACTCTTGTCAATATCCAATGATGGATGATGTAAAATATTGGTTTTTGAAATTATAATTCATTATAATATAACTGGAAAATGGCGCATAAAACATATTTTTTAATACTATCAGTGAAATGGTTGATTACCACACAGTCTGTACAAAAGAGACGCAACAAAGATTTCTCAGCTTTGCACTTTTCATTATCATTCAAAATAATTGCAAATGTGTCGATGACTGAACTTGAAATATTATGGTTAATTTTTAATATTTTCATGTCTTTCCTCAAACAAAAGAAATCATTCCAACTGAACATATGTTCCCTGTTAGTAATAATTATATGTTATAATCCTAAAATTAAATATTATAGCGTAAAACTGTATGTTATAATTATTAAATGCTTACAATGGATCTCCATTTTGTATCAAATATCTCCAAAGCCCCACCCATGACTTGTTAATTTTGCTTCAATATCTGTCACCCTTTTAATATACGGTGATTTAAATTTACCCAATTTCAGAATTTGGGTGCTCTTCTAACTCATTGTTGGCTTAGGAGTAATGCAGTCATGATTGTCTTCACCGTATATGTCTTCATCAATTCCAAGTGAGAAAGATGGAATTGCATTATTGACATTACCTGGACCAAAGATGTTTGTATTTGCTTCAACTGATTTCAAATTTGTTGTCCATGTCTGCTTGTTCGATTGGTAGATGATATTGTGCATGTTTAGAGGAATCTGATTTATTTAGACAGGCTCGTATTATTTTCTTGGATGAAATACATCATTAATGACTTCTCTAATCATTAGTAGCTGCTCATTTTTCTGGATCTTTTTGTAAGCCACCTTGAGGTCTGCGTCGAACAACATTTTTACTTCAACTAAATCATATGCCCTTTCTCGCAAAACTTCCACTTCATCCTGTAGAAATATTTTAAATATAACTTTATTTTAGTATAATACACAGTTTGTAACTGATTACATAGCAGGTCATTGGTGAATTATAGTGCCATCTATAGTGTTTACATTGTGAATTTTAGTGATTTTACCTGCCTTTCTTGTGCTTTTTCTAGCACACCATCATTTTGACCCTGATTTTTTTTATTCTTAGTTATTTTGTAAAATTCATAAACATGAACAAGATATTATATGTAGTAGTAAAGCAGAAACTACCTCATTGTGTTTGTCATTTTCAATTTGTTATTACGTATGTTGTACCTTAATATCAAGTACATGTATATCGACTTTAGCATTGCCCTCTTGGCCGCGATCATTTTCTTTCCAAACATCAAGGCCAGGCTTATTATTTTATTTCCAAGCGTCATTTTCCTCATGACCATTTTCTTTAGTCTTATTATTGTTTACATTATAATAAAATCAGATTAAAAGATTATAAGAGAAATAAAGAAGTAATGATTCTTAATGTATATAATTCATACTTTATTTGGTTGTTGTTTTTGCGATTGTTCCATCAAATTCTCCCTCAATGGTTTCATAATTGAGCTAACACCAAAAACTCCATTAAAAATTTCAATCGACCGCCTCTGTTTCAAATTTTCTTCAGTACAACCTCTTTAAGATGGAAAGTGCATATCCACAAATTTTATTCCTTTGTATCGCTCTCGATCCACATAGAATAATTGAACATTATTGGAGAATATTATACGTACAAGCATTTTTAAAGTGAAGTAACAATGAAACATATTTGAATAGAAAATAAATCTTAGAATAAGAAAAATTAAGGATCACCTGAAGAAATTAGAAGCAATTATTTTCCAACTGTCAGTTGCAGAGATGAGGTGGTTATTGAGGTAATATTCATCAAGATTATCATATAATCTAAGAAGTTGTTTGTCAATGTATGCACGTGTGGGTGCTCCCTGAAGCACTTTTGACAAAACAGTCAGGAAATTCAGCTTAAAGTTTTGAATTAGGCCTTGTCATTTCATTATTTGTACCACTATTTCAGTTGTTAATTGTTCTCGTTTCTGAGCAGGAAATTGTTTTAACTAGTTTTTAGTCTCCTCTTGGTAGTTGTCAACAGAGCCAAGCAAAATAGATTTACCTCCAAATGACAGTCCAAATATATCGAACATATCTTCCCGTGGGATTGAAATTTGTTTATCTTAAGCCTTAATGATACACTATTATGGTCAAAGATTCGAAAGATAATATATCCTAGTAATGATGGCAACATTTGTTAGCAATCTTGTACGATATAGACATTATTATATATATTGAATATATAACTAATTCACAAGAACACTGTTATTTTTTAAATCACATAAGTATATAAGAATTAATAATTAAATTAGGAAAAGGGTTTGAGAAAATAAACCGAGATTGGATTTAATCTCGAGTCAAGAAAACTGTCTCCTTAAAGTAGTTTCTGAAAGGAATATGTCCTAAGTCCAATCATGTATTAGGATTTAGGAATAACCTTTTATGTAATCTGTTTTGATTTCATTGATATTAATAAAAGACTTATTTTGTTTTTATTACGGGCTCTATCTATTTAAGTATTTAAATAAGATATACCATAGTTTAGAGTAAAGCTTTTTTATGGATTATGATGCGATCATAATAGTGAGACCTAAAAGATGATAACTCTAAACTTAAATAGTTCATGGTCATAGGATTAATAACTAGTAATTAATAATCCGCAAAGATCGGTACATACTATACTTGCTTCATTATGAAGGATGTCTGTTCTCATAGATATTTGTGTGGTGACACTATAGCTAGTATGTAGGTGCTTATTATAGAATAAGTTCACTGAACATGACTCACACAGCTGAACAACTGATGGAGTTCACTCACGTGTCATCATTTGTTCACATAGTGATAGTTGTACAAGTATCCTTAGACTTGAGGTCATCATAGTCATTTTGTGTACACTGAACTATGCTTTGGTTTAGTTCTTAGTCTCCAGGGACAATTATTAGGGCTCTACTGGGTATAGGAATTTGTACACGAAGATAGTGTATGATCAATAAAGGATCTACCCCTTTCAGTGAAGGAAGCGAATGTTCAAGGCTGATCCACTTATGCTAGTTCAGGAATCTCTGGCCAGAGTGTATGAAATTAGAAAGGAGTTTCTGATTTGCATAGAACTAAGCATAAGTAAATGGTAAGCAAGTGATTAAATTAGATAGGCTTGACACGAGATCCATGCCTTGTATTTAATCGGGACATTGTAGGGTAGAAGGAGTTTATTATACGGTAACTATTCACTGAATAGGTTCTTGGTATTCTAAGCAGTGAATTCATATTATCCGGATAGTCGCGATATGCTGAGAAGTATCCCTCACGATGTAGAATAAATGTGATTAATTAATTAATCATATTTAATAAATTAGAGAATTTATATAAATAATGATAAAATAGTTTTATTATTATTTATTTCTACTACCGGCTTAATATTGAACCTACAGGGTCACACCATAAAAAGAGAATGATTTAATGGTGGAGGAATTTATTAATAATGGCTAATAATTATTTATTTCAATTAATTGGCAAATTTAATAATTGATTAAATGAGATTTAATTGATTATAAATTAATTAAGAAAAGTTCTTAATATTATTAATTAAGGATTTAATTTTTTAGAAATTAAATCAAGAGAGAGAATTATTTCTAAAGTGTTTAGAAAAAGGATTAATAATTAAAAGGTGTTTTAATTATTAATGAGAATAATAAATGGGATAATAATAATAATATTTATGGGAAAATTTCAGCTGAAAATTTTGCCTATAAATATACTATTATAAACCCTATTTTTATTCTAACCCCAAAATTTTATAAAACCTAATTCTCTCCACCTCCTCCTCCTCCTTAACATCATTTTCTTGGTGGATACCGGTGAAGTGCTTCACGTTTGAGGAGCAGCTGCTAAGGATCTCCGATCGTAGCTCTTGGATCGCATATTAAAGGTTAGTAATCGATCCCTACGTTTTTACCACGATTTATATGCTTTTATTTGGATTTTATATGTGTAAAAGTGTTTTACCATGCCTCCGCTGCGATTAAAATCCAACAATGGTATCAGAGCATAGGTTGTATGCATATAGATCTGTGGTAAAAATTTCAGAATTTTATGTGCTTATATGAATTAATTATGATTTTTACAAGTTATATCATGGATTAATTTTGTCTGATGAGAAATCGTTTCTCAGAATAATTTTGAATGTTGATCTGGGTTCTACAAGTGTTGTAGATCGTCTGGGTATTTTTTTCATAATTTTATGATGTATAGATTATTTGTTATGAATTTTTGAAGTTGTTGTAATTAAATTCGTAATTAAATAATCACATATATATATAAATTGTAAGTATATATATATATATTATGCATCTGCTGCTGTTTGTCTGCTCCTTGTCTGTCTGCACGGAGATCGAGAATGAAAGTCAGGTACGGCTGTCAGTAAACGGAAAGAAAGAAGACAGGCAAAGGTACAGAGTACAGGTACGGCGCGTGCAACGCAGACAGAAAAATAAGGGGTGTCGCGCATTCCGGGAATGCGTTACACTCTGTGGCGCATTCACGGAATGCGTTACACCTTTTAATGGCTTAAAAGGGTTGTAACGCATCACCGGAATGCGTTACAGGGCTTGTAACGCGTTCCTGTAATGCGTTACAGCCCGTCTGTCCACATTAAATTTGATTTTCTGGGAGTTTCGTAACTCCGTTTTGGGCGTGCAATATACCGTTGGATTCGTTTTTCCGAGAAGGATCTAATGGTGTGATCAAATTTTAGTTTATATAAAAATTTGAACTGTTTATATTTCCGAAAGTGTTTTAAAGCTGTTTTTAACTGTTTTAACTGCTTTTAAATGCTTCATGTGATACATATAGATGTATAATGCTTAGACTAATATGCTAGATGATGTAACATGTCTACCTTGATGTTTATTCATGTTTATATATGTGATATATGCTTAGTTTATCATGCGATGATAGATTTAGGTGAACTTAAATGAACATAAGGCGTTTGTTAGACAACCTAGTATAGTGAAAGTGTTTCATAACCTTAATAATAATATTATGAATACAATCATGAGATTCTTGTGTTTATGAAATACGTAATTGAATATGAATTTTCGATATGAGGGAAAGGATGATTCTGTCAATAACAGATTTCTATCTGTAAGAAAGGGTTATTAAGTGACGCCTCTTGACAATGCTCCACCCGATCTGGGAATCATCTGATTATTGATTATTGATTTGAAATATTTAATTTAAAAGAAAGAATCTCTTTATAATATGATTATGATTGTAACGTAATATAATCCCTCTAAAATTAAATAATATCAAGTAGTAATTGGCCAATGACACAACGGGCTTGTGTCGGTCATAGCCTTCCAACATGATAGAAAGTAGTTCTTATTTTTAAATCATTGTCGTTTCGTGCCATAGCCGAGGGCTTTGATTTCGAAATAAGAAATACTTGTCTATTACATAGAGATGTGTACATTGAATAAGAATCTAAAGGTCGTTACGTGCCACAGCCGTGGGCCTTTGGGGACTGATTCAATTGTACGGAATGTTGGGTTAGACTTGACTTAGAATATTGAGTTTGTCGTGCCACAGCCGTGACTCAATTATTCAAGAGGCTAAAGTTTGATTAGGGAATAATATTAGATGTAATTGACAAGAGTTGTCTGCCTATTGAACATTACATGGCGTTTCGTGCCATAGCCGGGGTTGTGTAATGGAATATAGGATCCCTATTCCCACTAGCATTATGAATGCTTAATTTTTTCACGTAGGGGGTTGAATAAATTATGTAAACTAGTGGGAGCCACTTATGAATAAAGACCCGATTCATATAGTGTTTTTAAAATGAAATCGAATATTTGCTGAGTGTTGTTATGTGTTTATCATTTACAGATTTACTATATTATGTCTTCTGCACTATCACTCAGGAGCATACTAGATGCTCATAAGTTGACTGATCCTAATTTAGCTGTATGCTTTCACTATAACAAGTTAGGGCACTGGAAGAGAAACTGCAAGGTTTACCTTGCAGAATTGAAGAAGAGGAAGGGTAGTAAGACTACCGCTTCTGATTCAGGCATGTTCATGATCGAAGTTAATATGTCACTAGGTCAAATTTCTACTTGGGTATTAGATACCGCCTGTGGTTCTCATATTTGCAATTCATTGCGAGGACTAAAGGGAAGTAGGAATCTTGAAAAAGATGAGGTGATTCTACGTATGGGCAATGGAGCAAGGGTTGTGGCCATAGCTGAATGATCATTTAGTTTACATATGCCTACGGGCAAGACTATTATTTTGAATAATGGTTATTACGTTCCCTCTATTGTGAGGAATATTGTTTCTATCCCTATGTTGGGTTTGGATGGTTTTTCATTTATTATTAAGAATAATGAATGTTCTATCCTTAGAGATAATGTTCTTTATGGATGTGGAATTTTAAATAATGGTCTGTATGTATGTGACGTAGAGCATGATTTACTTCAGATTGAACAAACTAATAAAAGAAAACGAGATGATGAAAATCTGACCTATTTATGGCACTGTAGGCTAGGTCATATTAGTGAAAATAGACTTCGGACATTGCATAAGGAAGGGTTACTAGACCTCTTTGATTTTGAATCATATCCTACGTGCGAGTCTTGTCTATTAGGTAAAATGACCAAATCTCCATTTAGTGGACATGGAGAGAGGGCTGCAGATTTGCTAGGATTGGTACACACAGATGTATGTGGACCAATGTCTACGCAAGCCATGGGAGGATTTTCGTACTTCATTACTTTCATAGATGATAGATCTAGATTCGGATATGTGTACTTGATGAAACACAAGTCTGAAGCCTTTGAAAAGTTCAAGGAATATAAACATGAAGTAGAGAAACAAACCAAACACAGTATTATAACTCTTCGATCAGATCGATGTGGTGAATACTTGAATGGAGAGTTTCTAGATTATCTCAAAGAAAATGGTATAGTCTCCCAGTGGACTCCTCCATATACTCCACAATTGAATGGGGTATCTGAAAGGAGAAATTGAACTCTGTTAGACATGGTTCGGTCCATGATGAGCTATGCAAATCTTCCAGTATTCCTATGGGGTTACGCATTGGAAACCTCAGCATATTTACTGAATAAGGTACCTTCCAAATCTGTTCCTCAAACTCCATATGAGATATGGAAAGAAAGGAAACCGAGTCTTAAACACGTTAAGATTTGGGGATGTCCAGCTTATGTCAAGAAAGTTGACCCAGATAAGCTGGAATCTCGATCCGTAAAATGTAGTTTTGTGGGATATCCTAAAGAGACTTTAGGGTATTACTTTTACACTGATCATCGGGTGTTTGTCTCCAGACATGCTACCTTCTTGGAAAAGCAGTTTATCCTTGAAGGAAACAGTGGGAGCAAAATTGAACTTGATGAAGTTCAAAAAGCACAAACTACTACGGTTCAAGTGGAAACACCTGTTCAGACTGAACAACCTTCTGTGGAACAGCCCATTCGTAGGTCAGAGAGAGTGTCTCGCCAACCTGAGAGGTATTATAGCCTTGTCATTGAGAATGACAATGAGTTGTCAATCATTGATGAAGACGACCCTAAGACCTATAATGAGGCTATGAGTAGTGTTGACTCAGAGAAATGGCATAGTGCCATGAAATCCAAAATGGAATCTATGTATACCAACCAAGTATGGACTCTGGTTGAAGCGCCTGAAGGTGTTAAGCCTATTGGGTGCAAGTGGGTATATAAGAAAAAGATTGGAGCAGATGGCCAAGTGGAGACCTATAAGGCTAGGCTAGTGGCAAAAGGATTTAATCAAAGACAAGGGATTGACTTTGATGAAACCTATTCGCCTGTAGCCCTGTTAAAATCAATTCGGATTTTGCTTGCGATTGCTGCTTACTACGACAATGAAATCTGGCAAATGGACGTGAAAACGGCCTTCCTCAATGGGGAACTTGAGGAGGAAGTGTATATGACACAGCCGGAAGGGTTTCTTTCCAAGGGAAATGAACACCTAGTGTGTAAGCTGCTGCGAACCATATATGGTTTAAGGCAAGCTTCTCGTAGATGGAACACCCGTTTTGATGAGACAATCAAAGAGTTTGATTTTATCAAAAACATGGATGAACCATGTGTCTACAAGAAGGTTAGTGGGAGCGCGGTAACATTTCTTGTATTGTATATGGATGACATACTTCTTATAGGAAATGATATACCGATGCTGCAATCAGTCAAAGTATGGCTATCAAAGAACTTCACCATGAAGGACTTGGGAGAAGCATCCTACATTCTCGGTATGAAGATCTATAGAGATAGATCTAGAAGAATGATAGGTCTTACCCAGGGTACATACATCCAGAAAGTGCTTAAAAGGTTTAGCATGGAAAACTCCAAAAGCGGTCTCATACCGATGAGTCATGGAGTGTCACTTTCCGAAAAAATGTCTCCTAAGACACCTGAGGAAAGAGAGCGTATGAGTAAGATTCCTTATGCTTCAGCAATAGGATCTATCATGTACGCGATGTTGTGTACGAGGCCTGATGTTGCTTATTCAATTAGTGTGACGAGCAGATATCAGTCCAATCCAGGTGAAGACCACTGGAAAGCAGTGAAAAACATCCTTAAGTACTTGCGAAGGACTCAGGACATTTTTCTTGTTTTTGGCGGTGAATCTGAGTTGAAAATAGAGAGTTATACTGACTCTAGTTTTCAATCAGAGAGTGATAGCAAATCCATGTCAGGGTACGTGTTTACTCTAAACGGTGGTGCGATAAGTTGGAAAAGTTCCAAACAGTCGACAACGGCTGACTCCACAGCGGAAGCGGAATATATAGCTGCAAGTGAGGCTGCAAAAGAAGCTGTTTGGATGAGGAAATTTGTTTCTGGGTTGGGAGTTGTTCCTAGCGTCGAAGAGCCTATTGTGTTGTATTGTGATAACAACGCAGCAATAGCACAAGCCAAGGAACCTAGGTCTCATAAAAATTCCAAACATGTCCTGCGGCGCTTTCATCTGATTAGGGAGATTGTTGAAAGAGGAGCTGTCAACGTCGAGAGAGTTGACACACATAACAACATAGCAGACCCACTCACAAAGCCACTTTCTCAGAGTCACTTTGATCGTCATAAAGACAAGATGGGTATTAGATACCAGAGTGATTGGCTTTAGTACAAGTGGGAGATTGAAAGGAATATGTCCTAAGTCCAATCATGTATTAGGATTTAGGAATAACCTTATATGTAATCTGTTTTGATTTCATTGATATTAATAAAAGACTTGTTTTGTTTTTATTACGGGCTCTATCTATTTAAGTGTTTAAATAAGATATACCATAGTTTAGAGTAAAGCTTTTTTATGGATTATGATGAGATCATAATAGTGAGACCTAAAAGATGATAACTCTAAACTTAAATAGTTCCTGGTCATAGGATTACTAACTAGTAATTAATAATCCGCAAAGATCGGTACATACTATGCTTGCTTCATTATGAAGGATGTCTGTTCTCATAGATATTTGTGTGGTGACACTATAGCTAGTATGTAGGTGCTTATTATAGAATAAGTTCACTGAACATGACTCGCACAGCTGAACAACTGATGGAGTTCACTCACGTGTTAGCAGTTGTTCACATAGTGATAGTTGTACAAGTATCCTTAGACTTCAGGTCATCATACTCATTTTGTGTACACTGAACTATGCTTTGGTTTAGTTCTTAGTCTCCAGGGACAATTATTAGGGCTCTACTGGGTATAGGAATTTGTACACGAAGATAGTGTATGATCAATAAAGGATCTACCCCTTCCAGTGAAGGAAGCGAATGTTCAAGGCTGATCCACTTATGCTAGTTCAGGAATCTCTGGCCAGAGTGTATGAAATTAGAAAGGAGTTTCTGATTTGCATAGAACTAAGCATAAGTAAATGGTAAGCAAGTGATTAAATTAGATAGGCTTGACAGGAGATCCATGCCTTGTATTTAATCTGGACATTGTAGGGTAGAAGGAGTTTATTGTACGGTAACTATTCACTGAATAGGTTCTTGGTATTCTAAGCAGTGAATTCATATTATCCGGATAGTCGCGATATGCTGAGAAGTATGCCTCACGATGTAGAATAAATGTGATTAATTAATTAATCATATTTAATAAATTAGAGAATTTATATAAATAATGATAAAATAGTTTTATTATTATTTATTTCTACTACCGGCTTAATATTGAACCTACAGGGTCACACCATAAAAAGAGAATGATTTAATGGTGGAGGAATTAATTAACAATGGCTAATAATTATTTATTTGTGAAATAAATAATTAATTGGCAAATTTAATAGTTGATTAAATGAGATTTAATTGATTATAAATTAATTAAGAAAAGTTCTTAATATTATTAATTAAGGATTTAATTTTTTGGAAATTAAATCAAGAGAGAGAATTATTTCTAAAGTGTTTAGAAAAAGGATTAATAATTAAAAGGTGTTTTAATTATTAATGAGAATAATAAATGGGATAATAATAATAATATTTATGGGAAAATTTCAGCTGAAAATTTTGCCTATAAATATACTATTATAAACCCTATTTTTATTCTAACCCCAAAATTTTATAAAACCTAATTCTCTCAACCTCCTCCTCCTCCTCCTTAACGTCGTTTTCTTGGTGGATACCGGTGGAGTGCTTCACGTTTGAGGAGCAGCTGCTAAGGATCTTCGATCGTAGCTCTTGGATCGCATATTAAAGGTTAGTAATCAATCCCTACGTTTTTACCACGATTTATATGCTTTTATTTGGATTTTATATGTGTAAAAGTGTTTTACCATGCCTCCGCTGCGATTAAAATCCAACAGTTTCGCCCCGCACCATCCGTGTTTAGCGACCTGCTTCCCAGGATAAAACGAGATACTAGTATAATCGATAAATCGAAAATACTCTCAGCGAACTTGAACTGAGCCCGAGAACTATCACCGGAATATTGGGAAAAATTAAGACTGAAGAGATCAAAAATTAAAGAGACAACTCTTATTTTCTTGATTTAATAAAACTGGTGCCCTAAGACTATATAAAGAGAGTTTTGAAAGGACTTGTTTTTCTATTCGATGTGGTACATGGTATTTATAAGAAAAACCAAGGAATAGGTTTGTGCTACTCTCGATGTGGTACAAAACCCACTTTTCACATTATAAGGTCACACTTTGGAACATCAGTTCTCATTCATCTTTTACTCATTTTGAGCGTGTAAATATGCATTGGAATTCCCTTGAAGAGGAGAATATGTTCCAATAAATACATACCACTAACACATAATGTGTGTCACTCATATATAGTCTCAAAATGATTCACAACTTAGTCTAAAATACTAAGTTTGTCCAACAACATCTCCAAGCAGAAATTCAACAGTTTCTCAAGTGCAGAATCTCGAACCCACTCCTTCTGTTCTTCGGATAGGTAGTAAACCATTTCGCTTAATAATCTTGGTTAATTCTTGATTTTAATATCATCTTTTGGTTTGTTAATATGTATCACACCTTTAACCCGTGTGATGAATCACAAAAACAAAAAAATTAAATTACAAAGTATACAAGTAAATATATGTGACATGTTCTAGTACTTTTTTTATATACCTTGTTGTCAAGTTTTGTACTTTTCTTTGTTGGAAATCTCACATTTGGCTTTTTCCTCTTCACATCTTCAATATCATTTTCGTTGTTGTCATGCAATGTAATATATTACAGTTATATAAATTACAACATCAATCAAAAAAACTAAACAATAAAATAAAAAATTAAAATTCTAAGAAAACTATTGTTCTATATACGAATTAGTAATTATTGGCCTATTATATTCTAGTGAATAGATTTGATTTTTAAGTAATTAGTAAATTTTATTTAACCTGTTGAGCTGCTTTCCTTTTCCATTTTTGATTCTTATCTTCTTTGTTGCATCCATATGTTTAGCATGCATGTGCTTCAAAGTTTGATTCAAAATTTGATAGATCTTCTTCATTTTATCTTTATTGGAAGGTTCTTCTTGAGTAGGAGGTGCTTCTTGAGTCGGAGGTTCTTCTTGAGTTGGAAGTTCCTTTTGAGTAGGATCTTCTTGACTATCATCATCTAGTAAAATATATTTTCATAATCAAATTTATTATACATTTAATATTATTATAATCAACAATATTAAAGTTGTGTTATTTTTGTGAATTGTATTGCTTACATAATTAATAGGTCTTCCAACAGTGCTTTTGAATTTGTTGTTTGGTCGTTTAAAGTGCCTTTGATTTGTTGATCTTGGAGGAGTAATTGGTTCGGTGATTCAAAACTAATAAATAACTCTATATAAATAAAGCTATACAAGTCAAAACTAATCTATTTTGTGACCAGTTATTCAAATTAATCTTAAATAAATTTATAACTTCTTCCACTGTGTTTTCATGATCGCTCGAATCTGCTAGGTTAATGTACTTATGTGAGACTTGCCTTTTTAATCGCCTTAATTCCTCAAGCCTTGAACTTTGGCGTGGGGTTAGTATAGCACCTATAGATTATAGAACTAAGAAGTACTTGCAAGACACCGTAATTAAACATAAATAATTCAAGTATAAATGCAAAGTTAAATATCATACATGTGACGTTGTAGTATACAAGGAGCGGGTACATTAGATGTGTAAAGATATGTGCATACAAGGAGTGATAATTCTAATTCGTAGTCTTTTTTTCATGGAAGTGCAACCTAATTAAAAAATCACACACTCCATTGATTTCTCACAATACACACTACACAAATCAAATTAGCAAACAAAAAAAATATAATAATACCATCAATAGCCTAAAATGTCATATTGATTAAAGGGAGGCAAAGGGTTAGGAAAGGGAAAGAAAGATGTATTTAAAGTTCTGTATCATGAGGATCACTTAGGCACCTAATGACATCCAGTTAGTTTACAATATTTTTCATAATTATCATCAATTCAGAACTAAAATACAGAGGACTGGAAATTTATGATATACAAGTTAGTTGATCAAGTTAAATTTATCTTTGTTTAATAACAAAACTAATGAAAATAAATATTTGCGCATATGTATGTTTATGATCAATTGGCTTACACAACAATTTTATCACAGAAAGTCTCACTCGTTAATATTATTACAATCACCAATACACCTAGTTTTATTTTATAATCCGGAATACAACGAGATCTGTGATCTGTTTTTGTTAATGTACTAAATAAATATCTACTAAATATCCATCAAAATTTATGTATTACTAAAAGAATACTTAAGAGAAGTAGTATACAATTTAAATAACTCAATATTTCATTTAGTTATTGAATTAGCAATTTCTAACTACATGACTGAGATCTATGTTAATAAAAAACTATAATATAGTTAATAATTTATCTAGTTACTAATATTGCAATCACTATTTGTTAAGAATATATCTGGATCAAAAAAATCATTATGGATGACATTAATCAATAAACAAGGTGTTAGGAATATGTTGTAGTAGTGATGATAATTCACCAAAATACCTTGAGTAGATTTATTAAGTGTTTTTTTGTAGCTTATATGAATAAGTATGTAGCACATTCTGTACACTATAATAGCTGGGGGACTTGGTAGTTCTAGTAGTTTCTAATCCATGTTGACTACTAGCAAGATATGCAAAATAAGTGGGTTAATTGTAAATATAAAATGCCTTGTAATTTTGTATAAGTGAAAGAGTATCAACTGCTATGGAAGCAACTTCAATTGCTAATCTACAAAGCTTCAACAAATGACTCTACAAACTTCAACGGATAACTCAATATGCCCTCAACGGAAAAGCCAGTCAAGTTTTCAATGGATAATAAATAAAGCTATCAACGGATGATATCAAGAAGCTTCAACGGATAATCAACAAGATAGAAGCTGAAAGAGGCTTGACAGAAGCTGACAAAGTCACATGGTTTGATAGTGCACAAAAGGAATGTGGCAGCCTGGTTGAAAGTGTTAGAAGAAAATGAAGCAGTTCCATTTTCATGCAAGACAAGATCGTTCAAAGATGCTGTATCTAACTTGGATTGTATTGGACAGAGAAATGAAGAAACATGTGAATGGAACTAGCTGAGAGGAATATTGTTTTGTCTTATTGCACATGTAACTTGGTGATATATAAAGCAAGAGTAGAAAGTAACTTAGAACTTAATCAACAAGAAAAACAAGTAGAAAGCAAGCTGTATCTCTAGAAATACTCTTATGTTCTAAGTTGTAAAGTTTACTTGTAAGCAACTGTGTGCATTCTTACATCACAAAGATTTTCCCAATATATACATCTCTGGTGGAAATACAAATCCACCAGAAAGTTTTTAAGCTTGGGTTTATTTACTTTGTGTTTATTGGATACTTTTAAAGTCTTATTTGCAATCATGCATATTCAATACACAGTTGTATATTTATGAATTTTTTTTCCAGAAAAGCAAAGAGAAGTCAGAATTTCATTCAACCCCCCTTCTGAAATTCTGTTATTCTATTGTTAGGGAATAATAATTGATATCAGAGCAAGCTCTTAACACTCAAAGAGTTTAAAGATCAAAGAAATTAAACAACATGAGCAGGAAGGATGTTGGAGTGAAGATCTCACTTCTGGACAAAGACAATTATCATCACTGGAAAGTGAAGATGCACCTTTTTCCACTCTTTCAAGATGAAAGCTATGTCAATTGCATAGAAAAATGGACCTCATGTTTCTCGAAGGGCTGCAACAGAAGCTGGTGAAGTAATTGGAAATGAACAAACATTTCCAAAGCCTAAGTCAGAATGGACTGATGAAGATATTGAAGCAGTTCATAAGGATAAAAAGGCCATGAGCATTTTGTTTATTGGTCTTGATCAAGACATGTTTGACAATGTCATAAACTGCAAGACTGCTAAGGAAATTTGGGATCAAGTTCAAGTTCTATGTGAGGGAATTGAGGAAGTTAGAGAAAATAAGTTGCAACTTCTTATACAACAATATGAACACTTCTATTTTGAAGATGGTGAGTCCTTGAATGATACTTTCAGTAGATTTCAAAATTTGTTAAATGGGCTAAAGTTGTATGGAAGAGTCTACCAAACCAAGGATTCCAACCTAAAATTCTTAAGGTCTTTGCCAAAGGAATGGAAGCCAATAACAGTCTCTCTCAGAAATTCACAAGAGTACAAGGATTTTACTCTTGAGAGACTGTATGGTATCTTGAAGACCTATGAGCTTAAAATGGAATAAGATGAGCTGATAGAGAAAGGAAGAAGAAAGGTGGATCTGTGGCACTGGTAGCTGAGCATGAGAGAGTGGTCGATATGAAGGTTGAAGCTGTTAAAACTGCACGAAGCATGAATATTTGTGAAGGCGGGTCTGAAATGAGCAAGGGAAAAGGATTGATGGCTGAAGATGAAGATTTTCCAAGTCAAGATAATATGGATGAAGTTGATGAGCATCTAGCCTTTTTGTCTAGAAAATTTGTAAAGCTCAAATTCAAGACTATTTTTGGAGCTGCAAAGTCCAACAGAAACATGGTTGACAAAACCAAATTCAAATGTTTTAATGGGCTGAGTGGTCATTTTGCAAATGAGTGTAGAAAGCCAAATTCTGAAAAAAAATTCTGAGCCTGTTAATTATAAAAAGAAATATTTTGAGTTGCTCAAACAAAAAAGAAAAGTCTTTCATAACTTAAGAAAATGACTAGGAAGCTGATGGAGATTATGCTATTGAAGGCATGAACTATGTCAACCTCACCCTCATGGCCAAGTCAGATGAAACAGAGGTTAGCTCATCTAGCAATCAGGTAATCCCTATTAACCTTGCACATCTTTCTAAAGATGAATAAAATGATGCTATAATGATATGTCTACTGAATTGTTCACTTGCGTGTCATACTTAAATCACTCACTAAGGAAAACACTAGGATTAAAGAGAATAATATGTATTTAAGTAATACAAATGCTGCATTAGAAACTCAATTCATTGAGTTGAGAAATTAAAAATTCAGTGTAAGATTGCTAAAGATGAGTTAATAGAGTTGTTGAAGAAATAGGAAATTCTGAGAAAGTAGCTTGAACGTGAGCAAGAAGAAATTAAATCCTAGAAATATTTTAGGGATGTTAATGCACAGATTGCCAAAGTTCAAGGTATTGAATTATTCTATGAAGAAGCATGGAAGAAAGACAAGAAGAAGCTGAACCACGAGTTAGTTGATGGTTTGTCAACGGATGTTGAATTAACGAATGATGAAACTTATCTGTTGAAAAAAAAGCTCATCCGTTGAAAGATGAAGCTCATTCATTGAATGAGAAAAAGACAATTAGCAAAAAGAATGCTAGCAAAACTGAATGAGAAATATGGTTTAGTTACAAAGTTTTTTGTCTCAGGAGAATCAAGCAAAACCAAGGATGCATGGAAAGTGAATATAGGACATCTGTCAAAAAAAGCAATTGAATGACAAGTTGGAAAAGATTGACATAAAAGCAGAATCTAAAAGGAAAATAAACAGGAATGGGAAAGTAGGGATTAACAAACATAACAACTATACACCTGATAAGTATGTACCTAGAAAAACATGTGTGAAATGTGGTATTGTTAATCATTTGTCTACTAATTGCAAGTTTGTTATGAATGCACCCATGTTTGCACCTCCTTCTTTGCCTAACATGCCTATGTCACCTATGCATGCTATGCCTATTATGCATCCACAGAATTCACTTGTACATTTTGCTAATATGTCATTTGCATAAAATCCTTATTATGCTGCAATTAATATGCCACAAATGTCATATAACATGCCTGTATGGAATAACATTTTGCACAACCTATATCATATCATGTTAATAAAAATGTGCTTGATGATTCTCAAACTAATCATAGATTTTAAAGACCTAACCCCAAGATAAAGGTTGATCTTGAATTACCTGAGTCTAGTGGTGGAAAGTCCAAGAAAATTAAGAAGAAATCTAACAAGGCAGGACTCAAGGAAACTTAGGTACCAAAATTAACTTGATTTGGTTTTTATGTGTGCAGGGAAATAAAAAGAATCTATGGTATTTGGACAGTGGATGCTCAAGATATATCATTGGAGATTCTACCCTGCTCACAGAGTTTAAGGAAAGAGCTGGCCCTAGCATTACCTTTGGAGATGATAACAAAGGATATACATATACTATGGGATATGGCTTGATTTCAAAAGGAAATGTCATCATTGATGAAGTTGCACTAGTTGATGGACTGAAGCATAACCTTTTGAGTGTCAGCCAACTATGTGATAAAGGCAACTCAGTTACCTTTAATTCTGAAGCCTGTATTGTCACTTGCAAAAAGGACATCAAAGTGTTTCAGTTTTGATATATATGCTTCTAGATTATTTTTAGGTATTTTTTTGACATTGTGTCATTCTATATCACATAGCGTAATAAAATCTTTTAATGCCGAAACTGGAAGGGGAAATAAGCCTGCAAAAATAAAGAGTCTTGTTGTAAGTTTTACATTTAGTCTGTTTCTCCAGATTGGCGAAGTCCCCCTTTTTTTACTTCTGAATTTGATTTTGTTGTTTTGTAAAGGAATCGCCCAAACAGCCTGGTGGTCATGAATGCGGCTATGTCGTCATGCGCTATATGTAAGAAATCATTTCAGACAGAGATATGACATTTAGAACCAAGGTATATCTAATTCACGTGTTAATTATTAAAATAAATAGTTCTACATAATTCATGTGCTAATTCCTTGTCACGTTTATTAAAAATTAGTGGGCGACCAAGACCCGTTTATTTTATACGGCGGACGAGCTTGAAGAGGTGCGAATGGAGGCTGCAGAATATATCCAGGAGTTGATATGAAGTTTTTAATGACTTGATTTTTACAAACTAGTAAGGGAACCATATGCTTTTGCAAACTTTAGTGGTCTCTTATGTTGGTAAATTTTAGACGTATATTAAGTTGTATAAATTTTAGTTGGAATATGGAGATGAATATGGATGGGTGGATTGGTTTTTGGTTGTAGATATGGATGTTGGTTGTTTGTTGGACGCCAAAATAGTTTGATGTTGGTTATCATAGAATGCAGTTGGATTTTGGTTATAGACATGCAAGTTGATTTAGTATATAATTTGGTTGTTTGTTGGATGTTCATTTGATATTTTTTTTTGCTTTTTCTTGGTTTATGCACAAATGTACAGGCTTATTTTAAAAAAAATAAGAACTCAAACATCGGTTCTTGATATAAAACTGATGTGAATCAACTAAAAACACATCACCTACTCAAACTAAAAATGATGTCTAAACCAACAAAACAAATCAAATTATTGGAAAGAAAACGATGTCTACAATGTTATAACACATCGCTTTGTGCGAGTATATAAAAGTAAAATGAAAGAAAACCGATGTTAAAGTAGACGTTTCACATCGCTTCCTCAAACAAAATTGATGTTATAATACATGTCTAACATCGGTTTAGCAATTGAAACCGATGTAAAATACGGACTAAGACATCAATTTGTTTAAGAATCTGATGTCTATCAATAAAAAGTGCTTCCCTGTTATATGTTTAAAGTGCTATTTAACCTCCTAAATACCATTTTTGAAAATCTAGTTTTAACATTTTATTCAAAAAAAGGGCTAATTATATATTAGTTTGCTAGAAAAATCGATGTTATCATACATCTTTAACATCGGCTAAAAACCAATGTTAAAGACCCCTACCATTCTCTACACATGCGAAGACATCGGTTTTAAAAAGAAAGACATCGGTTTATAACCGATATCTAAGGGAATTTTTGTAGTAGTGACTCTACAAATGCAGACTCAATCACTTATCTTTTCAGCAAAGCAAGTCAAGATTAAAGTTGGCTATGTCACAAGAAGTTGTCTCATTTGAATTTCAAGATAATGAATGAATTGGTCAGGAAAGACCTTGCTAGAGGCATTCCTCAAGTTGAATTCTCAAAATATGGACTGTGTGGTGCTTGTCAAAAAGGAAAACAAATGAAAGCATCATTCAAAAGGAAGCTTGAAACAATAATTGATGAACCATTACAACTGTTGCATATGGATCTATTTGGATCAGTCAATGTATTGTCAATTTCCAAGAAGAGATATTGCCTAGTGATTGTAGATGATTTTTCTAAATTTTCATAGACATATTTTCTTGGATCAAAGGATGAAGCAAGTGAAATCATCATCAATCATATCAGATAAGTCAATAATCATCCTGATCTCAAAGTAAGAAGAATCAAGCGTGACAATAAAACTGAGTTCAAGAATTCTACAATGAGGTTGTTTTGTGAAGAAAATGGAATCATGCATGAGTTCTCATCTCCAAGGACACCACATCAAAATGGAGTGGTTGAGAGAAAGAACAGTTCATTGATTGAAGCTGCAAGAACTATGCTAGAAGAATCAAAGTTACCAACTTATTTCTGGGATGAGGCAGTCAACACTGCATGTTACACTTAAAATATTTATTTGATCAATCAAGCCAAACGCATGACTCCTTATCAATTGTTCAAGAAAAGGAAGCCATCACTGAACTTCCTTCATGTTTTTGGATGCAAGTGTTATATTCGAAGAAATTAAGCTGACCAACATGGAAAGTTTGATGCAAAAGCTGATGAAGGTATCTTTGTTGAAGATGTTGTTGGAAAAGCATATAGAGTCTACAATCTGAGAACCAACATTGTTATGGAATCTGTACATGTTGTGTTTGATGATAAAAAGATTAAAGGACTAATAGATGAAGGTTTCCATGAAAGCCTTAAATTTGATAATGTTGAGATATATTGTGATGATAGTGATGATGAAAGTGATCTAGAAGAAATGATAAAAGTATATTCAAAATTTTCATCAAATGAAGGAACAATAGTTGATGCACAAAGTGCTACATCCATTGAAAGACAAAATGCAACATCCGTTGAAAGACAAGGTATTGCATTCGTTGAAAGATGAAATGTAGCATCTATTCAGAGACATAATGCATCATCCGTTGAAAGGCAGAATACAACATCCGGGGATAATCATTCTAAATCATTTTTTGACAAAACCCCATCGTCAAATCAAAGATCTACAAACTCAGGGGCAGTGTCATATAGTCAACACTCAGTTACACATCAAGACACTAATAAGGCCACTTCATCTAGGGCAAATCTACCACCTCAAAAAAATGGACTAAGGATCATCCATTTGAACTGGTCATTGGTGATGCATCATCTAGAGTGCAAATAAGGAGAGAAACTCAAGATGAATGTCTGTACAATAGCTTTCTATCACAGGAAGAAGCAAAGAAGGTAGAAGAAGCTCTAATGGATCCAGATTGGGTTTTAGCTATGCAAGAAGAGCTAAACCAAATTGAGAGAAATAAAGTATGGAAGCTGGTACCCAAACCTAAAAATAAGCATGCTATTGACACTAAATGGGTATTCAGAAACAAGAAGGATGAAAATAGCATAGTCATAAGGAATAAAGCTAGATTGGTTGCTAAAGGTTACTCACAGAAAGAGGGAATAGATTTTGATGAGACATTTGCTCCAGTTGCAAGACTTGAAGCTATCAGAATCTTCCTAGCCTATGCAGCCTATGCCAATTTCAAAGTCCATCAAATGGATATAAAAAGTGCCTTTATGAATGGAGAATTGGAGGAGGAAGTCTATGTTAGTCAACCTACAGGTTTTGAAGATCCCAACTTCCAGACTATGTTTATTATTTTTTAAAAGCACTTTATGGATTAAAGCAAACACCTAGAGCCTGGTATGAAACATTGTCAAAGTTCCTTACTGTTGACAAAACTCTTTTATTTAGAAATGTAAATGGCTCTAGTATACTTGTTCAAATTTATGTAGATGATATAATATTTGGCTCTACAGATAATAAACTTTGTAAAACATTTGCCTAATTGATGCAAAGCAAATATAAAATGAGCATGATGGGAGAACTAACTTACTTTCTTAGTTTACAAGTTAAGCAAGTTAGTGATGGAATATTCATTAGTCAAACTAAATATATTCATGATCTTTCAAAGAAGTTTGACTTAATGGATTACACATCTGTAAAAACTCCCATGACCACTGCCACAAAACTTGAATTGAACACAATAGAAAAGTCTGTGGACATTTCAAGTTATAGAGGCATGACTGGCTCACTTTTATATTTAACATCTAGTAGACCAGATATTTTGTTTGCTACATGTCTTTATGCTAGATTCCAAGTTGATCCTAGGGAATCTCATTTAATAGCTATTAAGAGAATTTTCAGATATCTCAAGGGTACACCGAAACTTGGTCTTTGGTACCCTAGAGATTCTGGTTTTGATCTAATTGGCTGTTCAGATGCAGATTATGCAGGTTGCAAGATTGACAGAAAAAGTACAACAAAAACATGTCAATTTCTAGGAAATAAGACGGTGTCCTGGTTTAGTAAGAAACAACACTCAATTTCTATTTCTACAGCCGAGGCTGAATACATTGCTGCTGGTAGCTGTTGTGCACATATTTTATGGATGATAAATCAATTATTGGATTATGGTCTACACGTGGACAAGATTCCAATCCGTGATAACACAAGTGCAATTGCCATTATTGAAAATCCAGTGCAACATTAAAGAACAAAGCATATTGATATCAAGTATCATTTCATAAGAGAGCATCTGATGAATGGTACTGTGAAACTTCATTTTGTTCCAAGTGAGCAGCAACTTGCAGACATCTTTACCAAACCACTTGATAAATCAACTTTTACTAGGCTGGTAAGTGAGTTAGGTATGCTAAACTACTCTTAAATTTCTATTATTGATGTATATGCAATTTGTAATACAGCCCGAAATTAATTTGATTTTATTGAAAGAGTTAAATTTTGGCTAAGTCAAAATTATTCCTTCAACGGATAATCTTTATCCCTTAAAAGTTAATTATATTTCTGGATACATTATCCTTCAACGGATAATAGTGTATTGAATGTTCGTTGATCAATTATAACTGTTGATTCTAAAATTTTATCCGGTGAAATATACTTACAGTCTGTGTGTATACGCTAATGGATAATTTTAGAATTTCTACAGTTCACTTTATTTTTAAATGATTATTTTTGGTAATTATCTTTGGGTATTTACTTATATATTTTAATCATTCATTTGTCTTATTCTGGGAAAGTATAAAAGCCAAGTTCATTTTCAGATCTCACTTTTACGTTTCTCTGAATTCTTAAGGTAAATTTACTCTATTTCGTCTCCAAAACCCCTTTCTCTCTGTAACTTTAAAACTCATCAAAAATGGCACCAGTTGTGAAGATCATGTCTCAGACAGGGTATGTATATGAAAAGAATAACTTTGTAGCATTGGTGGATAAGAGTGTTGCTCATGAAGACTATCACAAGATGATGGAGTTCATTAACAACTGCAAACTCAAGTATTCCATGCTCGAAGCACCAGTTATCAACTGAGAGGTTTTTGAGAAAGTTTGGACTACTGCTGTCTTTAATTTAAAGGACATGACTCTTACCTTTACTCTCAAAGGTAACAATTACTGTGTTAATTTAGATGCTGTCCAATCTTATTTTAAATTACCTGAAAATAACACAACTGCTCCACACACTGACACTGACGTGGTTAACATGTTTAATTCCATGAGTTATTCTCTAGATACTGTTAGGCTAGGTAGTATTAATAGGAAATAACTTAGAAAAGAGTGGAGTTATCTGTGTGATGCTTTTATTGAAGTATTTTCTGGTAAAATTAGCAATTTTGATGCTATAACTTCTGCTTTGCTTAACATGCTATACATGTTATTGTCTGATAAGTACTTCAATTTTAGCAACTATGTCATGCTAGAAATAGTGTATAAACTAGGAGATATTCAGAACAGGCCTAGAAATGTGTACTATGCTAGGTTTATTATGATGCTAGCTAACCATGTTTCCAATGATTTGGTAATTGAGAACCCAAACAACAAGTTGGATTGTTGGGTTCAAGAAAAGAGAGTTCTTGCAAATTAGATAAGGAAAAATCTCAACAATAAGGTGCTCCTCAACTATCTTCCAATTAATGATGTACCTCAGGTAAGTGATGTAAATACTTCTATTCCTATCTCTTCCCAACCACCAACTTTTTTTCCTTCAAATGCGGCTATGGAATCAGTGACAGTAACCAAACAGATTCCTACCAAAGCCACTAAAACAAAAATTTCAAAATCCAAGCCAAAGAAAACCACCTCTAGTGTCTCTCAAAAGACACCAATTGTAAAAACCACCAAAGCACTTAAGGCGAGTGAACAGGGTGGTAACCAAGGTGAGGGAAATGGTGAAAATCAAAGAAGCCCCAAGAATAAGGAGGGTGAGGCAAGTGTAACCCAAGATAGCCACACTACAGTCTCCCAAAGACTGTAGTTGTTCAAAAGAAAATTACCATATTCCTAGTTGCATCCTCCCAAAAGGATGTGCCTATTGAAATAAGCTCTCAACCAGGAACACAGAATAAAAAAGGAAGTGACACTAAGGACCTAGCCCAAACTTACATTAGAAAAAAGAAATCTAAACCTATGGGGGAGTCACAGGGTACACACACTGTGCAATCACAAGTTAAAGACTTGGTATCTGCACCTTCCCAAATTCAGTTTGATGTGGCTCCAATAAATGTGGAGTCACGGTCCTACTCTCTAATAATTGATACACCTCAAACATAAAGCTCTCCAACCATCTCTCTGGATGTAGACATGATTTCTACATCAAATCCTGATTTTCCATCTCTTAAACTCATGGAGGAGCGCACTACTCAATCAAGTGATCATCATCTAATTGATTATTTGTTGGATCACTTGCCATTTCTTTCTCAAACTGTTGAAGAGTCTGTGCACCAAAATCTAAACTCAATCTCCACAGACTCAACAATAGTTTCAACTTCTATTCCTGTCATTTCTTCTTCCTCAACGGATATCCATCATCCGTTGATAAGTGATTGTCTTTTAACGGATATGCTTCACAGCAGTTATCTGTTGATAATCACAACTACACTTTCAACAGCTATTTCACATCCATTGACAGTCACTGCATAACTTGACATTTCCAAATCTATTAGTAGTTATTCAATCACTTCTAGGATTGAGGAAAGGGAGTGAAATAAGTGAAAGGATGAGAGTTTATTAAAGCACACTACTTTTTTAAGTGTGGCAAAAGTGAGTGGGCCGAGTCCCACCTTAGTAGGTGAAGGTGAGGGTGTGAGTGGTGTGAGCCAGGGGGAGCTCCTGATGCAAGAAAATAGAGATCAGGAGAGAGAAGCAGGTTCAGGAGAAATAAGGGTGGCAACCATTGCTTGTGAGTCAATGAATGTTAGCAATGCTGAAGAGGAAAGACTATATTAGTAAGAATACAGAGCTATTATAGATTCTATTTCTTTGGATGCTGAGACATTTACTCATCCTGTTACAGCCTATCAAACTTTGGTTGTTCAGGTCAATATTGAGGAGGCTAAGAGGATTTTGAATCTAGTTACACAACTGCATCTATACAAAGAGCCAAAGATGCAATTTCAATCATGCCTCCTACAGCTGATATTGACTTAGATTTTAGAGCTGATCATGATGATGAGTTTGCCGAAGACTTTAATAAAGAAGCTGCCATGAATATAAGGGGATAATCATGCCCTAGTTCTACAACTGACACTCATGACTGGATGTTTAGCAAGGAGTGCAGCTCACATCACTTCACCTCCACACTTTTCAAATTGATAAATTAAACTCAGACAGCTCTAGCAACCACTACTAATGTTGGAACAAGGTCACTTCTCCAAGCACATCTAGAGTCCTTCCAACTTCACAAAATTCAAAATCTAAGACATGATCTAGAATTGGATGGTCTCAAACTGTCAATTGATGAAGTGAAGAAGGATATATATATAAGGCTTGATAAGAAACTTCCTGAAACTACAATGAGAGAAATTCAGCTAAAGCTAAGGAAGGAAAGTGACATAGCAAGAAAGGTTGAGTCTTTGAGTACAAGGATGTCAAATGTTGAAAACTCAGTGGCCAAGATACTTCAAAATCAAGACACTCAGACTCAATTGATCCAACAGCTGGTGGCTGCATAAACTTTAACTCCTACACTTCAAATTGATGATAACAAAAAGGGGAGAAAGATGTGCATGTTCAAGTTTCAAAAGTAATGATTCCATCTATTACCATGCCAAAGCCACTAGCAAAGGGGGAGCTAGACAGCATAGACCTCATAAATCTAGCTGTAGCTGAGTTGGAGCTCAAGGAAAAGAAGAAGAAAATTGATGAAAGATTTGCTCAAGTTTTTATCTCAACTGTTGAAATACATCACACAGTTGAGGCCACTAACTCTAGGAGAAATGAAGCTGGTGAATAGTGCAAAGGGAGAAACTTCAAGTTTAAATAATTTCAAGCCCATTGTGGTGCTCAAGCCAAAACCATCAACATTCAGGTTTACAACCAAACATCTAATGCTGCTGGATTATTCACCTCCTAGGCCAGATGAAGAGAAACTTCTTGGAAAAAATTTTCCAGCTACAAGACAACCATGGATGCCACTTTGAGAGACAGAATAGCTAGAATCTACAGATATGGAGAAATGATCTGTGTGATGAGTGGACATCCAAGGTTTGAAAAATCCAAGAAGAAAGAAGCCAAGAGGGTAAGGCCAAGGAAAAAGCAAGCTTCTAAAGAAACTCAAAAGAAAATTGAGAAGACTGCTAATACAACTGAACAAAAAATGGCTAAGAAGAAAGAAGAAAAACCTGTATGGGCAACATGAAAAAGAGTGAAGGTAAAAGAAAAAAGTCCAAGGAGTGCTACACAAAATGAAAGTGAACCATCTCAATCTACGCCTACATGTCAACAATCTGTAACCACTATGGAAGCAGGTGAAATCAAGGTTAATCTTGAGGTCAACTTTCATGGTGAACCTATTATGCCAAAGGATGAACCTATAGATTGTGATAGTTTTCCAATTCCTGATCTAAATATTCCACTGCCAACAAAGAAGAGAAACCCAAGGAAGAAAAACATGGGAACCAAGACAACCTTGCCTCCAACCAAAGCCATCTCAAAACTCAAGCCTACTGTTAACAAAGATGATCAAGTCTACATCTGTGACGTCAAGGAATTCTCAGACATTGAACTATTTTTGGAAGAACTGGATGAATTAAGAGGAATTGATGCTAATTACATGCTTCCAGAAAGGTTGGTGTTCAGGTACAAAGGCGGTAATGAGATAACATGGCCTTTCTACAGGATTCTGAATAAAAGTTACAATGTCTTGGTTAAAGTATTTTCTGCAATGAAGAAGGAATATGGATTCACAAAAATTGCCAAGTCAGAAATACTAAAGATCAGTTTTAACTATTCCAAACACTGGGAATAGAGTGCACATGAAGCCCTACTGAAATATAGAGTTTAGGGATG
This sequence comes from Apium graveolens, assembly GCF_009905375.1. Lineage (NCBI taxonomy): Eukaryota > Viridiplantae > Streptophyta > Magnoliopsida > Apiales > Apiaceae > Apium > Apium graveolens. Next base: position 248,531,845 of record NC_133652.1, read on the forward strand.
AAAAGTATGTCAGAAGATTTTTCATACTTGAAGACCAGCTCAAAATATCAAGTAATGAAACTCTTAAGGAAATGCAAGAGATGCTGGATATCAATAAAGAAGATTAAGCTAAATTCTACAGACAACTCCAACTTCAGATAGAGGAAAATAATGAAAAATTGGGGAAGAAAACAAGGGAATCAAGGAAAAAGAAATGATTGCTCAGTCTAGAGGAGCACCTTGAAAATGGCATATAAACTTCTATAAACTTTCCTTGTACAGTTTAATTTTAGTGCAACACTTTTGTTAGGTCACACACACACTGTAGAGGGGGTGAATACAGTGTATAGTACACTCAAATCGAACTTTAAGATCTTAAGTAACAGAAAACAAACTTTATTGAAACAATAAACTCTGTTACAGTATGGAACTGTTACCTCTCAGTGATGAACAAATATCACGAGAGCTGCTAGGGTTACAATAAATAATCTTTTCTAATAATGATAACACGTATAGTGTAAACCCTATGTCTGTGTTTATATACTACACAGTTACAAGATAATCGCTAATTGATATGGAATATAATTCTGCTTCCTAAAATATATCAATCAAATATCTTTTCTTCCAAGTATTCCATTCTTCACGGAATTCCTTCTTCATGCATATCTCTTCTTATGTTTATCTTGATCTTCTTTCCTTTAATCAACTACTATCCTTATCTGATTGTCCTTCAGCACTTAAATTCTGATATCTATCTTCTGATAATTATCTCCTGATAATATAAGTACTGATATCCTTAAGTCCTGACTTCCAGTATAAGTACTGATCAATAGTTAAGTACTGATTTATCCTGTTCACGTAAGATCTGAAAGCTAAACATAAAACATATTAGCCATGACATTATCAAATATATCTAACAATCTCCCCCAACTTGTAAATTAACAAAATATACAAGTTTAACAGATATTTGATGATGTCAAAAACATTAAGTACAAATACATGAGAAATAGACTAGATAACTACAACTTACAGCCCTTAAAGTTTTTACCAATTTCAACTTCTGATAACAACTTCAATCTGTATAAATATCAGAATTTAAGTAGTTGTAGATCTTCGACTTGGCTTCTTCATTTTCTGATCTCTCTGATGTCAGGAGTTGTTCTGAGATAGTTCTTCAACAAACATTTCTCAGCATATCTTAGTTCATCAATCATTCTCCTTTTAACACCTTTAAGCTCTGCAGTATCTTCACCAGTTTAAAAGATTGCAGCTCTGAGATCATTAATCTTTGCTTTTCTCAACTCCTGATCTAGTCTTATGACATAAGCTTTGTCAGACTCAAGATTAAATTCAAGTCCCTTAATACCAAGATACGTTCTGATATGTGCAGTATTAGGCTTCATATCAAAAATATCACCATTGTGATCTCTGTACTTTGGAACATATCTGCTGTCAGACTTAATAGAATAAAGCCTTTTCTGTCTCTGAATCTGTTCTTTTAAGTAGTTTGCAGCAGTCTCTGTTATTCTGTCATCCACTTGAAGTAAGAAAAGTACATGCTCCAATTCTTCAAAATACTTCAAAGGAATGGCATTTTGTCTTATATGATAAACCCTACCATCTGTCATGAAATACAACATGATGTATTCTTTCAAGTAGGTATGGTAAACCATCTGTACAGATTCCAGTTGATTCAATCTCTCAGGAGTTACTCCAATACCTGGTTCACTCAAGGAAGTTGGATCATTGGTAGTGTTGTGTACTCTTCTTTCATCAGCACTTCCCAATCCAGTTTTATCTCTAGCTTCCTTTCCAGTAACTACTCTTGCTTCAAAACCACTTGCAGTAGTCTTCAAAGATTGAGTCTGTTTTGCTTTAGTGAATCCTGGTAGGAGTGTCTTTGATCTATTTTCTGATATCAAGTTAACTTGAGCACTGTCAGAGGTTACTTGCTTCTTCTGAATATCAGAACTTACAATTTCTTGACTCTGAACAACTTGAGCCATGTCAGAGGTTGTTTTAAGAACTTTTCTTGTAGTCAGAGCAAGATCATCTTTTCCATCAGTAATTTCTTCTTCCTCAGGAGGTACATAAGGCTTGATAGGTTCACCAACCTTTTCTTTACCCTTGGATCTTGGATCTATCTTTGGTTGTGATCTAGCCAAAGTTGCTTCAGTATGTGTCCTTTCTTTGATCACAATGCCTTTAGGTTTTGGAAGTAACTTTTTACCAGAAGCTTCAGATTTAGATGTGACTTTCTCTGATTTAAGTCTGGCTTCTTCTTCCTTTAAACTTTCCAAGTCCATCCCTGGATTTTCTTGAAGAAATAACTGTCTTGACATTTCCTCATCAAGATCTAGAAGTTCATCAGAACTTATCCTTTTACCAGCAGCAGAACTTATTCTTTTCCCAGTATCAGAACTTGTTCTGTGACTAGCTTGTCTTGATGTAAACCTTCTACCTTGACTATGACCACTACCCATTCCAGAGGTTCCTTGGTCATCTTTTCCATCATCCTTTCCTTGCAGTGTCTTGTTGGTTGTGCATTTGGACTTAATTACCTTCTCCCCCTTTTTGGCATCAGCAGGTAATAAAAGAGAGATAAGTAGTTCCACTGAGGTCTGGATTTCAGTAAGTTGAGATTGCTGAGAAGCTTGATTTGTCAGAATTTGATCAATCTGAGCTTGTTGTTTCTCTTGAGTTTTCTCAATATAAGCAATCCTGTCAATGGTAGGTTGGAAGAACTTTTTCTTATCAATTTTCCAAACTTGTTCCTGTTTGATAAAGTTCTCCTGAATCTTGTGTAGCTCTGCATGAGTATTGGAATGAAGACCTTGTAGATGTTTAGTACTCAATGCAGTGACTCTAAGCTGGGTTTTAAAATCATCAGAATTTAACATTTCACCAGCTTTAGTCAAGTGGTCAGCAAGATGTAAAGCATTTGGAACACATGAAACTGAGTTTCAATCCTTAGTCCACTCCTGACCTGCAGGAGTTTCACTCTAAGGCACTGGTGCATCCCTGATAACAAACTCATTTACCAGTTCAGACTTAGGAAGAGTCGGTGGAGGAGTATGTCCTGAAGGACCTGCTTCATCAGCATCTACAGTTGTAGCAGCTTCACCAGTATCTCCAACATTTGCAGCATCAGAACTTAAAGAATCAGTATCTTCTGATAAGACAACAGTGTGAGTAGCAATGGAGGCTTCAGCATCCTCTAATTGCTGATCTGATACTAAGTTCTGATCAACAGCCATATCCTGATGCTCACCTAAAATCTGATCATCAGCATCTTGATGCAGAGAAGGTGTTGTTGATAACTCTGGAGTTTGAACAGCATCAGGAACAGGTGTTGTGGAAGGATTATTTGCTGTTGGAGCTTCTAAGAAAAGTATTGCAGGCACAACCAGGTTCTGAATATCAATTTCAGCACTTGTGCCTGGATCAACAAGAGACACAGATGGTGAGTTAGCCTTGTCAGATACAGCTTCCTGAGATGGAGTTGATGGAGAAGAAGTGACTGGAGCAAATTCCTTGCCTTTTGAGATCAGAGATTCCTGATCCCCTTCCTTAGCTGCTTCCTCCTCATCATCTGAAACTGGCCTTTGTGCCCTCTGTTTCTTGTACTTCCTTGTTGATTTGGATTCCTTGGGAGTTTCAGGAACTATCATACGTCTAAGCCTCTTGAGAAGCCTAGAACCCCCAATTTCAGAATCCTTCTGAGAAGTTGCTTTCTCAGCTTCAACCACCACAGATTCTGAAGAAGGAATCTGTTCCTCAGAATCTGATTCATCTCTCAAAGTAAATCTCCTCCTCTTTTGAGGTGTTTGAGGAACAGTCTTTGTTCTCTTTGGCTTAGAGGATGTAGGCTTCACAGTAGGTGCTGAAGAAGAAGGTTGAGCAGTCTGTGAAGTGGAGAGATAGGATTGGAGATAAGTTCTGAGGGTAGGTTGAGTAGAATGAGAGGTAGGTACTGAGGTTGATGGATTTTGGATGGTGGGAGGTGGTTGGACATCAGAGTAAATAGATCTATAAGTATCAGGATCAGCATTTACCAGGATCTATTTTACAGACTTAGGAATCTGTAATGGTCTAACCATTTTCTTCTTAGTATCAGCATTTACCAGATCATTAAAGTACATTTTTGTAACCTTAAAAGGTGGGGTTTGAGTGCTGACTAAATGAGGTTCATCAGTACAGTAAGTGTAAATAAGTTGACAGAATCTAGCAAAATAAACAACATCTCGATCCTCTGTCATCCTATCCCCAATAAAACCAATTATTCCAGTTGCAAAATCAAAATGAGTTTGATGGATAATAGCATACCCTATGTGCTGACTCAGAATTGGGATAGCATCAAAATTTGAACATTTGTTCCCAAAGGCTTTGGTGATGCAATCAAAGAAGAAACTCCATTCTCTTCTGATATTGGCCCGTTTCAACTGTCCAAGTTTCGTCAGACTCTTTTCATATCCCAATTCAGCCATTAACTCCTGAAGGGCTGAGTCCTCTGGAACTGAGAAAGTACAATCCTCTGGAAGATGTAAAGCCCTGCGTACTGTACCAGGAGTGACTACAAAAGATGAATCACCCACTTGGAAGATAATACTGGGAGTTCCACGGTTACCATCATCATCAAAAATGCCAGTCCTCCAGAACCTCAGAACTTGTTGACTTGAAAATAATTCAGGCTGAGTTAAGGCGTACCCAACCTCACTATGTGCAAGAAGATCTTGCACAAAGTGCAATTCAGATGGAGCTTCAGCATGATCAAGAATTGCAGCATAGTTGTTTGGAACAAACTTTGCTCCATCAATGATTAAATCCTTTGGTGCCATGTGAAAAAATTGAGAATTAAGTATGCCTGATAGGTGTTTGATATAATGTCTCTATGAAAACAACGGAAAAAGTAAAGTGAAGGAGAGTAAAAGTAAGAAGAGAGATAAAAGATGAAGAAATTAAAAAGATTACAGAAATCTTCTCTCTGCTGTACTTATACAAAAAAATATTACCGTTGGACACCTGTCAGACATGCAGTAATAACGGATAGTTACTGGGCTCGAGAAAACAGGAATGATTACTTACCCAGTTGCCTTGTTTCAAGGAAAAACCGTTCCATTAATCAAGGGAAACAGTTTTAATTCAAAATTTAAACCGTTAGCACTGATTGAATTATTTTTCACTGCAACATTAATATTCTGAAAATAAATCATGTTAAAAATGACCGAGATAATTTCGATGAATAAGTGCTGACAGAGAATCAGAACTTAAATAAAAACAAAATTTAAATGGTCATCAGAATATCAATCAGGATTTATCAACAGAAGATAAAATAACTCAGAGACAAAATCTTGAAGTAAAAACAATTTTCATTAATATATCAAGTCAATACATTTATGAAATGGAAATTACATCAATACAAGATTTTCCCTAAGCTTCTAATCCTAACGTCAACAGCTTTAGTCCTAGCTAAGAAGCCTGACAAAGCTGATGATGAAGAAGAACAGGAAGAAGACGAGATTAAGTCATCTTCCTCTTCCTATCTTCGACGAACAAGATGGCGAGTCGTATGATTCGCTCTTGCTGACAGATACGACGAAGGTGAAGGTCTCTTCGAACGGCCACCAGATCACGTTTGATAACCTCTGGAAATTGAATCCAGAGATTGTGAGGGATGTTGGTGATAGGGTAGGGAGTTGGAATTCCATTCAAAAAGACATGCACAGTCTCATCACCGTAATTGTAGAACCAGCCAAATTCAGCCATTTGTGATAGTAAATGAAAAACAAGACTGAATTTGTGATAAAAGTATGATGAGAAGACTAATGTGAAGTGGTTGTATATATAGGCAAGAGAATGCCAAGAGACGCAAAGATATTTAATGCTGATAGGTAGAATTAATTCTACCTCGTCTCCCTAGACTTTGAAAAAGAATAACAGTCATTGGAAAGAGGAGTCATGGTCTAGACCGCACAAGACACAAGAAACAGTGGACTGTTCAAGGACAAATACCATTAATCCTAATCATAGTGACTATTACTCTTCCACTTCAACATATTCGAGTTCGAACTGAGACTGTTATCAAATTTTATTCACAGATAAGCCAAGTAAAGGATTAGACTGAGAAATCAGAACTTAGACCTATACCAGAACTTAACAGTCATCAGAACATAATTTCTTTACTCGAAAAAGGAATGCCCATCTTAGTAAATACTCATACAAGTTCTGAGTTATGGACGTCAGAACTTAATCATCAGAACGTGTAACTTAGAACTTGTCCTCAGAATTTTTGCAATAATGACACAATGACTGTTTATCTAAAATAACATAGACCACCACAGAAATTTTCATCATTCAGATGGAGTGATTAGTGTGTGCATTAAGCTAAAAACAGAAAAAGAGTAAAGTCTGATTCACTTCAGTACATCTTAGAAATAAGGCATAACTAAAATTTTGCTAAAATCTGTCATTGTCCTGAAACCTACTGAAGAATGAGTTTATGCTTGAGTCCACCTCAACTATTTTGTGCTAATTTTATGCATCTTTTGAAATTCTATTTTACAGTGGCTTCTCAGTGTAAGTGAGTCACGACTGTTTATCAGAATTTATGCTATTTTTAGAGTATTTCTCCAGTAATCATAGAGTGTGAAAAGTCACCAAGAATATATTTTGCTTTTCTGATGCATATTTACTTAATACCAGCAATGCACTTGGGTCGTCCCTTCCACATTTTTACTCTAGATCTCAAAGGAGTACCTGATTTTAATCTTTGATCTTTTTGCTTTTTCTTTTGATAAGAGAGGTCTATCAGCACTTAGTACATTCAGCAGTTTTACTAGTATCAGAACTTAACAGATGAGTAGCATTATTCTAATTTGTGACTTAGTAATAAGATATACAAAGTGAACTTAACTAAGCTCAGTTATCAGAATTTTCTAGTGTCATAAGATTTCCACTGAAATAATTACTTCTTCCATGGAATCATTTGTTTATTGAAGACTACTAGGTCAGTATCTAGCACAGTTATCCTCATAGGATTGAATAGGTACTAGAACAAATATATCACTTATCATAGTTTAGAAACATATATCAGACAATAGTCAGTACTTAAAGACATTTATCAATTAAGCACATAATACACAATGAGATTAATTCTGTAAATACTGAACATAAAGTCTGATAACACAGAACAAGTCTAAGCAGATTTAGAGAAAGAACCTGAAACCATTCCAAGTTCATTTACCAATCTTGTAAAAGTAGCTTCACATAATGGTTTTGTGAAGATATCTGCCAACTGTTGATCTGTGGGAACAAAATGCAATTCCACTGTACCTTCATCCACATGTTCCCTGATGAAATGGTACCTGATGCTGATGTGCTTTGTCATTGAATGTTGAACTGGATTACCTGTCATAGCAATAGCACTTTGATTATCACAGTAAATAGGGATTTTGAAATATGTTAACCCATAATCCAGTAATCGATTCTTCATCCAAAGAATCTGTGCACAACAGCTTCCTGCAGCAATATACTCTGCTTCTGCAGTTGATGTGGAAATTGACTTTTGTTTCTTGCTGTACCAAGAAACCAATCTGCCTCCAAGAAATTGGCAGCTTCCACTTGTGCTTTTCCTGTCAATTTTGCAACCTGCAAAATCTGCATCTGAGTAACCTATTAGTTTAAAATCTGATTCTCTAGGATACCATAATCCCAGAGCAGCTGTCCCTTTAAGATACTTAAAGATTCTTTTTACAGCTGTTAAGTGAGGTTCTCTTGGATCTGCTTGAAATCTTGCACAAAGACAGGTAGCATACATGATATCAGGTCTACTAGCAGTTAGATAGAGTAGAGAGCCAATCATACCTCTGTAGTCAGTAATATCTACTGATTTACCGGTATCCTTATCCAGTTTTGTTGCAGTGGCCATTGGAGTGGATGCACTTGAACAATCTTGTATTCCAAATTTCTTTAGCAAGTTTCTGGTGTACTTGGTTTGATAAATAAAAGTGCCTTCCTCATTCTGCTTGACTTGAAGGCCCAGAAAATAGCTAAGTTCCCCCATCATACTCATCTGATATCTTGACTGCATTAGTTTGGCAAACTTCTTGCAAAGTTTGTCATTTGTAGATCCAAAAATGATATCATTAACATAAATCTGGACCAGAAGTAAGTCCTTTCCATGGTTGAGGTAGAACAGTGTTTTGTCTATTGTCCCTCTGTTGAATCCACTTTCCAGAAGAAACTGAGCTAAAGTCTCATACCATGCTCTAGGAGCTTGCTTAAGTCCATAAAGTACTTTGTTAAGTCTGTAGACATAGTCTGGATGTTTGGTATCTACAAAACCTGGAGGTTGTTCAACATATACCTCTTCCTCCAATTCTCCATTGAGAAAAGCACTTTTCACATCCATTTGAAAGATAGTAAACTTTTTGTGAGCAGCATAAGCCAAAAATATCCTTATGGCTTCTAACCTAGCAACTGGTGCAAATGTT